>NW_026928293.1:0-75000 GCF_032062105.1 Saccostrea cuccullata | reverse complement strand
TGTCATAGAAGGTTCTAAAATGTTCTGACTGCAGCATGAATTTCTAACAGTATATTTATAATAATGATGGGTTAATTAAGTAATTATAAGTGAGACATGGATTTACTCATGATGACCATCAGGTAATTACTTGATCTGAAACTGAGTGACCATATGTTATTAATTACAGATAATTAACAGATTGAGTCCTGTCAAATGATTGTCCAAATACAATGTATACATGAATATAACAATTTTCAAATTCACATCCTAAATATCACTTAAATTGAAGAGTCAAATCCTAAATAGTTAAAAAAAATATCTTTACACAAAATAACACACTATGACACATAACACTGAAATCCAGTACTTCAAATTTATAGTACTGATCAGGATCGATACGATACCGACATAATACTGGTATTGTCGATACTGACATTAATTTCGTTCTTTGACCTAAATACATTTAAGTACCCCCATACTTTTCCCTAAAACCACACTTAAAAAGTGTCTTTCACTAATTCACAATTTTCAATTGCCAATGAGTATGACTGTGACTATTTAAAAAAACAATTTATAAATATTAAATTACTATCCTTTTTTATTTATTTAAAATAATAGAATTCTAGTAATATGAATTCTATATATAATTTTCCTCATGACAAATGTCTTTCACCATTAACAATTTTCAATTGCCAATGTGTGCATGATAAATCATATAGAGCTACATATAACACAAGTACACACAGTGAGTTCAGATTAAAGGGTTTTACATGCATAAGATGTCCTTCAAATCCTGCCAGCATCTACATTCAATTTAAAAAATGAAAAAAAATAGAGTCCTTTGTTATTTTTTATTGTATTTTTTATATATATATATATATATATATATACATAAACATACGTAAAAACAGAAAATAGCATTATTGCACAATGACAAGATACACACAAGTGTAAATTTCATACTTCATCCGGTTAGGTATTTCCTTCCAAACGTCTGAACTTTTTTCTCAAATGCAGGGGACACGATTGGCTTGTTGATTTCATAAAACGGATTCATGGAATGCTAAAAATAAATGAAATTTTTTTTTTTTTTTTTTTTTTCTGTGCACATCATACAAAGAACTGAAAATGGTATTAGCATTGATTACGGCCCACAAATCTCAAAGTCATAAAGTTCCTTAGCACTAAACAGTTAAAATATGAAGCAAAAGATATTTTTATCATTTCTTGACTGATGCCACAGACATTCCAGTTCACAAAAGATTCTGTGTACAGCAAAACAGTTCATGCCATAGTTTTCCAAATAGAGAGATTTAGAAGACATTTAAATTCACAAATATAGCATACCGATACATTACTTATCAAAACCAATGGCAAATAGCATCAAATTTGCCAATTTTACATACATGTATTTGTTCAAATTTAACGAAAATTATGCTAGTTTATGACATTAAACAATAGGTGTAACATTACAGATATTGATTTTATACTTGTTAATTAAATAAATTACCAGGTAAATTACAGTAAATACTTGTTCATCCTGACAATACTATTGCAAATGAAATTTGAGGTAAACAATCTATTCTTATGTGTGTGTCTGTAATTGTTACAGTAATCTGTAATTGGTTGCTTCATTAATCCAGACAATTTGTTCTGGAACACAGAGGTCTGAATTAATTAGATCTAGGCCCAATCAAACTTCAAACAAGACCTCTAATATGTAAGAAACCAAAACAAAACTCATTTCTTCTGATTGAGTTTTAAAAATAACACTTTAACACCTGTGGAGAAAGCACTGAAATACTGAGAAATCACTAATTTCTGCTGAGGGTTTAATTTTCAATGTTTTCCAAGTATCTAAAGACCCATAAATTCATGACCACCATGAAATGTAACATTTAATATATATATGAATACTCAACACTTCTCCAACCATGAAATCATATCCCCACATATCCATTATTTTTCTCAAACCTCGAAAATTTGACCCCACGAAAATATGTGATTTTACAGTACTGTTTTCAACTATGATAAGTGTTTATAAAATGGTATTTGTAATTATTGCTCCTAAGACTAACCTTTATATACATTTCATAAGTCTCGGTGAAGAAATTCTTTATTCCATCCTCATTTTTCACATCATGAAGCATCATGAATCTCATTCCTTTGATATTACTTAAGGAAGACACACAGCATGTATTTTTTATGTACCGTATAAGTAGAATTCTTAGCGAGAATTTAATTTTGGCATTATCAGCGAGGGTACAGAGATCACTTAAATTGAATATTGCTAAAAATTTATTGCGTTTTATTTCTAATAGGTTCTTATGTGAGCATTTTAAAATCACTAAAATTACATCTCGCTATAAATAAAATACCAATTTTTAAGAACAAATCGCTAAATTTGATTCTCGCTAAAAATTTCCACTTATAGAGTATTTCAAGTCAAGCATCAATACAAAATAACATGTTATTTTAATTGCTAAAAAATTTAAACTTCTGTAAAATATGCTAACTTATAATAAATGTATGTTTTGCTGGATTTGCTGCACATTAACATTTTTTGAAGGGCATTAAAATGCATTTAAAAAGATTTTTACATACTAATATTCATGATGAAGAGCCAATTGTACTTCATGCTATTGATAATGCATGTATTAAAGATACATTATCCAAATTCAGGCAAATTGTAAAACATATTACAGCTATAACAACATGTTTCCATTTTTAATTCAAAATCATAGGAATAAAAAAAAATTCAGAAGCTAAATAGAAAATACAGACAGACAAACAGACAAGGATACGGCTAGCTGTGACAAAGGCTGAGACAAGCCACTCATTGAATTTGTCCACAATTTTAAGGTACATGTTGTTCGTGGTCCACACTTGTTCATCTACCAGATCCAAAGCCTCATGAGCCACGAACTGGTTCAAGTGACGATGGTCATCTTTCTACAAGAATAGAACAAAATGTATGCAGTATACACTGGACATCTGAACTTCAGTAGAAATTCAAGGGCCACAAACACCCATCTTTGCTTGTTGGTTTTAAAAAGTTATTCTTCATCATACAGGGTTGCAAATAAAATTTAAACTTTAGGGGCCATGTGGGCCCCCAACTTTACAAATTTTACTAGCCCACATTGATTTTATGGGGCCCACAATTTTTTTTTTCACTTTGTAAAAAATCTTTTCATATGAAAACAAGAGAAAAATACTTTATGGCCATAGTATTTCTTTTCAAATTCCATGTTATCATTCAATTCAATTTTGTTTCTTTTGATTTAAGTTGTTTCAGGGCATGTATTTTGAATTAGGCTTAAAAAATATTTTATTCTTGTAACATTCCCAAATAACCAAGGGTCGGTATGTATAAATAAAGGAAAACATTCAAGGGCCACAAACACCCATCTTTGCTTGTTGGTTTTAAAAAGTTATTCTTCATCATATTTTTTTTAAAGAATCATCAGCAAGCCTTGAATATGTTGACAATGAAAAAGATTACAAGAACTAGATTTGTTGGGAAAAGCAGGTAACTTAACAGCACATAACATGGTATCTTTAGTTACCTTGGGTTCATTTGCCCTGGTTGGTGGACAAAACTCCATTTCAAAAATTGGATTGTCCAAATGTCCAACAATCACGAAATAATAGTTGCCTGACATGATTTTCTATTCTTTATACTTATGATCTTTTCATTCTCCTAGGTGTGCTGATATTCAAAAAATCTAGAGAGAAAAAAAAACATCAACATAAAGCATAAATTTTCTTTGTGATATTCATCATATAACATGTAACACCCCCAACTCACTTTACTCAGTTTACTGATACATATAAACAACATGAAAAAACAAAATTCAAAGCAATATAACTTTGGGGCAGAGAATTAGACTTACTGATATTATTAAATTCTCTTTAGTCTATTTGCAACCTGATAAATCTGCCTACTTGAAGTTGATAAGTTGATCTTTCTTACTGAAAAAGAGGAAACTCGAAATGAAAAGGACCTCTAATTTATGGTATTTTGATCCCGATTGAAATTAATAGCGAAAATAAATTAAGACGATAAAAGAAATAAGTTGTAGTTACCTTTTTGCTGGTCGCAAAATTTGAAAGGAATGATACAGCAAAAATAACCAGAATGATTAACAATGGAACGATGAATCCTAGAATAGTCAGCATCCTGATAAATCTGAAAAAGAAGATAAATTAAGATATAGTATGTTTATATATTTTCAAATATCCCGATAAAATAAGAGAAACATTCAATGGATCTCCGTCTTTCCGCATCCAAAAAATTTTAATTCACATTCTTCCTGAAGTTACAGATAATTATATAAATCTTTGTAAATACCTAATTTGATTTAAGCCTATCATAATTTAAAGATGAATTGTTGGTCAAAGATTTTCAAATATATGCTGTAGACAAAAACACGCATTAGTTAATTCTAATGTTAATTTTAATTACCGTGAGATACTCATATATTAATTTGTCATATTTTATATAATCACAAGCTGTTCTGATTTTTATTTAGGACAATATTGCGTTTACTCTAACATAACATAATTATTATAATGCATCTTTTTTGGTTTCTGTTTGTTTGTTTGTTTTTTTTTTTTTTGTTTTTTTTTTTACCATTTCTTACTGACCTATTTTTATCCCCTTCCAACGCGCTATGCTGCAAGTGTGAGTACTGGTCTAAATTTGCAGCTCAACACCGACAAGGTGTATTTCGTTTCGGTATTAGATTTTGTGAAAAGTTCTCGAAAGGAAACAAAGCAAAGAAACAAAAGAAGGTGCAAAGAGCAATAACTCTAACACTTGCTTAAATTAAGCTGCCTCTAATTCAAAATTGTTACCCTGGCATGCATATTGTATTGAGAAATTTATTCAATATTGCACTTTAAACGCATTTGAATAATGTCCTTTTAACAAATTTTATGCGATTTTAACAATTTTGTTTACCGAAATTATGCTGTGTCTATGATTTATGCGGACGAATGTACTTCTGGTTGTTTTGTTTTCTATGTCTGTCGCCTACAACTGAAAGCTGGGAAGTATTGGGGATTTATATATATTTTTGAAATTAAAATCAATATTAATAATATCAGACTATATACTAGTACAACGATAGATGTACATTGGAATACTAATTAGAATTACAGGCACTTTTTTCTGTAATTTTTTTCAACCCATAGTAAAATAACAAAACCCATTAAGTATTTATGGATTGAATTTTTGACGGAAATAAGTGTCTGTGGTTATTATGAAGTTAATTTTTCTTTTGTTTCATTAATAACGACAGTATAAAAAAGTTATTTTGATGCCTTATACTTACCTTGATCTTTCCTATAGTAGATTGATTACTTGCTTTTTAAGGAGCAAATGAAGTATTGCTTGGAAAAATACATGTTTAAAGTTTAATATTTTTGTTGTTATCAATGAACCTAAAAATAGCACTAGATATTAAGGTAGCCTGACAGGAAGAAATCTGGAGGTCCTAAAATTTCACCCTAAGAATCCTAAGTCTACTCTATATATATGTAGAGCCACCATCATTAATGAAGATTATACATAACATTTAGAAATATTATAAATTGACACTGCATGGCAATTATTATAATAAGCATAATTAAGGGCGACAAATGGCTAACAACAAAAATTACATGAGTATATATCTATTTAGATTTACATGAGTATATATCTATTTAGATGACACAAATAACAAAACTATTGCGTACAATGTGTTTGGAGTAATTCATATATATAGTTGTATATACTAGGTAATTACGCATTTTTGAAAAATCGGCCAGCTCTTTATAGATTTTTTTTAAAACATGCATTCACTACAATTCAAACATTTTTGAAATGCTCAGTAAATATATAGATAATAAATATAACAACACACAACCACTTACCTGGACAAATTAACCATCCCAGGTGTTCTTAATCTTGACTTTGTTAACAATATTCATGATAAAATTATACAAATCAGTGTCAGTTCTCGCTCGTATGAGAATCAGGAAGTGCTATACAGCAATACAATGCCTCACGGATATCAATATTTATATACCTACCTAACAAAAACATGGTTACATGGTTAGCAGACATATACACTTTCTGGTCGTTCTGAAGTACTAGTGTGTATGCACAGAGATAAACCATGCATTGCGTAATAAATCGGACGACAATAACATTCAATATTGCACATATAGATAAACTCATTATCATATCTTAAAGTCCTAATAACATTCCATATGCTGGGACACGTTTTATTTGATCAAGTATAAATTATCGATTTGTCTGTCTGGATGTGTTTGTAGAAGCGAATGTTTTTTAATGTTTTAAATATATATACATATGTAGTAGGTTAGACACCACCGCGAGACGTTAAGATCTGGGACGGAATGGTGGAATAGAATTTCAAAAAAACCGTGAAAAAGGTGGGATGGGATAATTGGAATATTAAAACACTTTGGAAAAAATGAAAACAAAGAAAAACTAAAACAATACAAAATTATGGGCCACATCGCTCACCTGAGAAGCTTTTACCATTTTTTTCTTTACCAGATTTCATATATTCCCTTGTTATACATAATGCAAAACTGATCCGATTTTGAAAACACTACCCCATGATCCTTCCATGGGCACATATGTTTCAGCTTTTTACATGGCCCAGTGGTTCCTGAGAAAGCTAGAAGATTTTCAAAGATTTTTCCTATATATTTCTATGTAAAACTTTGATTCCCTATAAATGACCCCCCCCTTCCCCACACACACATACACACGGATTTTCGTGTTGGATTCATTAGAATTTTTTTTTGATTTACAACCCCAGAATGCTTCCACATAAGCTTCACTTTTTTAGCCCAGTGGTTCTTTGCTAGAAGAAAATTTAAATCGATTTTTCCTATATATTTCTATATAAAACTTTGATTCCCCATTGTGGCCCCGGGTGTCCCCCGAGTGTCATTATTTGAACAATTTAGAATCTACATTTGTATAAGAACTTAAATTCATTAAGATGCTTCCACATAAGTTTCAGCTTTTCTGGCCCAGTGGTTCTTGAGGAGAAGATTTTCAAAGATTTTTCCTATATATTTCTATGTAAAACTTTGATAATCCATTGTGGCCCCGCCCTTCCCCTTTCCAGTTCATGATTTGAACAATTTTTTTTAGAATCTACACTATACAAGGATGCTTCCATATTCAGCTTTTCTGGCCCAGTGGTTCTTGAGAAGAATATATTTTCAAAGATTTTTCCTATATATTTCTATATAAAACTTTGATTCCCCATTGTGGCCCCACCCATCCCCGGGGGTCATGATTTGAACAATGTAGAATCTACATTATACAGGATGCTTCCACATAAGTTAAATCAAAAATTCTGGCGCAGTGGTTCTTGAGAAGAAGATTTTCAAAGATTTTTCCTATATATTTCTATGTAAAACTTTAAAAGTTTGAGCGGCCCCGCCCTTCCCCCAGGGGTCATGATTTGAACAATTTAGAATCTACATTATATCAGGATGCTTCCATATCAGTTTCAGCTTTTCTGGCCCAGTGGTTCTTGAGAAGAAGATTTTCAAAGATTTTTCCTATATATTTCTATGTAAAACTTTGATTCCCCATTGTGGCCCCGCCCTTCCCCCGGGGGTCATGATTTGAACAATTTAGAATCTACATTATACCAGGATGCTTCCACATAAGTTTCAGCTTTTCTGGCGCAGTGGTTCTTGAGAAGAAGATTTTCAAAGATTTTTCCTATATATTTCTATGTAAAACTTTGAATTCCCCATTTTGGCCCCGCCCTTCCCCCAGGGGTCACGATTTGAACAATTTAGAATCACATTATATCAGAATGCTTCCATATCAGTTTCAGCTTTTCTGGCCCAGTATAATTCTTGAGAAGAAGATTTTCAAAGATTTTTCCTATATATTTCTATGTAAAACTTTGATTCCCCATTGTGGCCCCGCCCTTCCCCTTTCGGGGGTCATGATTTGAACAATTTAGAGAGAGAGTACACTATACCAGGATGCTTTTTACCATATAAGTACCTTTTCTGGCCCAGTGGTTCTTGAGAAGAAGATTTTCAAAGATTTTTCCTATATATTTCTAGGTAAAACTTGATTCCCCTTTGCTACCCCGCCCTTTGTGTGTAGTCAATGATTTGAACAATTTAGAATCTACATTATATCAGGATGCTTCCATATAAGTTTCAGCTTTTCTGGCCCAGTGGTTCTTGAGAAGAAGATTTTCAAAGATTTTTCCTATATATTTCTATGTAAAACTTTTCATTTTTTTGTGGCCCCTGCCCTTCGCCCCAACGGTCACACCGTTTGAACAATATTATCATTAAAACTATACCAGTGATGCTTCCATATGTGTTTCAGCCCCCCAGTGGATCTTAAATGTTATGAAGATTTTCAAAGATTTTTCCTTTATATATTTCTATATAAAAATACTTTGATTCCCCATTGTGGCCATCCACACCCCCAAGGGGGGCTCATTATTTGAACAATTAATTTTAGAATCAACATTATATCAGGATGCTTCCATATCAGTTTCAGCTTTTCTGGCCCAGTGGTTCTTGAGAAGAAGATTTTCAAAGATTTTTCCTATATATTTCTAGGTAAAACTCTGATTCCCCATTGTGGCCCCGCCCTTCCCCCGGGGGTCATGATTTGAACAATTTAGAATTACACTATACCAGGATGCTTCCACATAAGTTTCAGCTTTTCTGGCCCAGTGGTTCTTGAGAAGAAGATTTTCAAAGATTTTTCCTATATATTTCTATATAAAACTTTGATTCCCCATTGCGTGCCCCGGTTTCTTCCCCTGGGGGTCATGATTTTTTAACAATTTTCCCTGAACTCCTCCTACACACAGTAGCTTAATCATCCTTTGGAGATGCTTCCACATAAGTTTCAGCTTTACTGGCCTAGTGGTTCTTGAGAAGAAGATTTTTTAATGACCCCACACTTTCATCAGGGGATATGTCATTTTAACAATTTAAATTCCCCTTTACCCAAGAATGCTTTTTACCAAGTTTTCAAAATTTTTCCAGTGGTTAATCTTTTGGGAGAAGGTTGGGGGTGTCATGAAAATGTGAAAAGTTTACAGACGGACAGACGGACGGACGACGGACAAAATGTGATCAGAAAAGCTTACTTGAGCCTTCGGTTGAGAAGATTTTAAAATTTTTTTCAACTATAATGATATTCTTATATATTCGCATCAGCTTAGTGTATTTTATATCCCCCTTTGCTGCCCAGCCCTCCCTCCCCCGGAATCCTGATTGCAAGATTCAGAAATAAATGCATTGATCCCCAACTACTACCCAATGGGGGACACGATTTTTACAATTTTGAACCTGCATATACATAGGCGGTGGTGTCAGGAATGTGCAGGGTTTCGGGGTTGCCCCGGGGGGGGGGGTTGAAAAATAATGTTTTTCCAAAGAGCCCCCCCTGACCTTTTTTTCAAAGCTAGACATCATATACGTATCAAACAATTGGGCTTTTGGTTTAGCCCCCCCGGGGGGGTTCAGCACGTTGCAAAAAGTGTAGTCGAAGAATGTTAAGGGCCTAATAATGGTAGTGTTTGAAAATTATGTAAAAAAATGGTAACAAGATGTGTTTGTGAAATACCCCCCCCGGCACACACACACACACATACACACGAAATAAGATTTTCGTGTTAGGACATTAGACTTTTTTTTTGGCTTGTCAAGTTTTTCAGGTTCGAAATATTTTTCTCTTCCATTTAGCCCCTCCCCCTTTCAATTTGCGACAATGATATATCGATCTGCTCCTTTAATTTTGGCCTCTCTGGTAAAAAAGAAGATCGGATCCTCACCCTTGGCGTGAGGGTGTACCTGATGATACTTAAATTCATTAAGTACCGTCAAGTCTTATCATGGCCCTGCTTTTGTCGAGAAGAATGAAGATGATTTTTTTTTCTTATATTAGCTCTATGGAAAACTTCATTCCCAGTTGTGGCACAATTAATCCGACAAAATTGTGGCAAATAAATGATTCAAATTACTTCGAATATTAATCATAGACCTAAAGCACTTTACGCCTTTTGAATAATCAAATATTTGACTTTACTACCTTCATATGTAACTTTTCCAGTTTTAATCAATAAATAATTTTTTTTTTAAATAAATAAAATTATTCATAGGTCGTAAGCTTTGATAGTGTTCTTTTAAAGATAAACTGGGACAATTATTTCTTGACTTTCACAATATATAATTTGTTATGGTTGATGCAATTTTTTAATTAGACACTGGTATTTAAAAATTTCACTGCATAACATAACTTTGTGTGAAGTCGGCAAAAATACACGTTATTGGATCGGGATCGAGCAACGATGTAGAGTAAAAGGGGGACAGAAACATCCGACTATAAATATAAATCCAAAAATTACGTGGTAATAATTCTAGAGAAAACAAAATCAGAATTGTTATGAAGAGTTTTATTTAGTAAATTTGTCAGAATTTAAAAGTTTGAGTGACCTTTTCTGAAATCTTCCATAACTTTTGTTTCACAGTATGTGCATATTGCTCCGCAGCGTCAAAATGGCTTCCATGGAATTTCTGAGGAACGCCGAGCAGTGATGCAGACACGCTTAAATTAAAAACACACAGTAAGTAATGTACGAAGCAAGTATTTTTTCATTCTGCTTTTGCGATTTATTGACTTATTCAATGAATCTATTTTGCAGATTTTGCTGTCGTGGTCATATTTTTAAAATTTTGTCTCTGATTGAAATGCAAATATTCAGCATGCAACCACTTGCACTGAATAAGTGAATTTCATGTAGATTCTAACAAAATGTATTTGAAGTTAACTGTACTTCGACTGTCTATGATAAACATAAAAAGAAACGGGAGTTTAAGAATTAAATTTTGTTGATATTCACCGAGTCACTCGATAAAAATACTTGAGTTACAAGCACATGACCATTCCGAATTTTCTCCAAAATAATTACAGTGGAATATTAAAGTATAAAGACTCTGTATAATTATTTGAAAGTAATATGAGAGATTTTTATGTTAGTTGATTTACAATTCATATACCATATTCTAAAACACCTTTCTTTGTGAGTGGTATCTGGCAAAATTGTCCCTCTTGTACTTTATCTTTCTGAAAAAAAGGGTCACATTCAAACAGAAAGAGAGAGAGAGTAGAAAACATATTTTGAGTAGAATCATTTTGATGTTTTTTACCTCTTTCATTTAAAGACAAAATTAAAGCGATGCTCGTGAAGCGAGCTCAATAGACTAACGTGAACAGAGGAAATTTGGAATGAAATCTGTACATACGTCAGGCAAATTTTTCTGTGAAACATTCCCAGAATTCTCCTTTGCTACCCAATGCCCTTTGTGTGAATAAGTAAATAAATAATAATGTAAAGCATAAAAGGCTTTCCGTTTGTAGAAATCTTTAAAAGAAACAAAAAATAACTCTGCAATGTCTTTCGATCAAAATTGCACTAGGTCTATAGTTTCAACCAGACGCTCGGCTGTCTCCATAAGCTCCGACGAGCTCCGTGACATCGTTTTTTGATGGTACAACTGCGCTCGCCCCAACGGTCACACCGTAAAACATATTATCATTAAAACCTTGGCAAAAGAAGTGTTATGTCTTTAATATGTGTTTAATTCCACAATTTTTGTGTTTTGGGATATTGGCCCCTCTTTCCAAATGTTATGAAGATGTATGTGGTTAAGCTCATGTTAATCATTTATAAAAAGTGATTGTCTTGTATATGTAAAAATACAGGGTACTTTATCTTTCAGAGATATGGCAACTGGAGGGCATCATCCATTTAAAACTGCGGCCACAGATCCGAGACCAAGGGGAGGCTGGCAGAGAACTACTAGTGCTTCTGATAAAGATGATAATTTTAGTAATCATAGCAATCAGCTGGAACACCGCCCTAATAACTGGGTAATTAGAAATTTTAAAGACAGGTTTGCCTTATCTAATTAGCAGACTTTTATTTATATTTCCATTATTCATTCTTGTCCATACCCACTGCAGAAAAAAAATCATGTTACGTACATATTGCAGGGCTTCAAGTCTTTTTCATTTTCATGTTAGTGAAGAGAAATATTAATATCACATATTACTTGAGAAGATTTTTCCATTTGCGAGATGCTTACTATTTTTTTCTGTTAAATAATTTAATTGTTTGGAGTGTTTTAATTTTCTAACGTTGCTGTTTTATAAAACATTTTGGAATTTTATATAATTTTTACTCTTGATTCAATTAACAATCACATTAATTTAATTTCAAAGAAATAGTAGACCTGTACTTTGCACCTATCATGCCTGTCACAAAGCCTAATTGATTTCTAGAATGGCATTCTTTTAACTTCATTAGGATATTGTTACTTTTGATGAGAAAAATTATTAGTTTTTGTCAAGAAAAGCAGCATACGTACATGTTTACAATTAGGCTCATAAATATTTCATTGAAAAAAACATTCAGTGTAGTTTCACTTCACCACTTGTAGATCAAAATATTCATCATAATTGGATGTCTGTCCATTATTCTATAGTTTCTATTAGATACTCTAGTTCTGGCTGTCTGTCTCTATGTAGAATATTTTCAACCTAGGACTTTTCTGACTGGAAGCCAAGGGCTCCCATAGATAATACTAAACGCAGAAAGAAAGGCAATCCAGAAAGAGAGAGGGAGCAGTCATTATGTCTCGACTCACCACCCCCCTCTGAAAAAATTCGTCACACGCCTTCTACTTATCCTCGCACTCGAATTACCCCATCTACACCAACCTCTCAAAGAGTAGCTCTTGAAAATCTGCGTCAGCAGTTAACTTTCAGTGATCAAGAAGATGTAAGTATCACTGAATAACTTGGGGCATGCAACTTATCCAAGTTTATTTTCTTGGTAAAAACATGCATATGTAAATGCTCCTGTTGGTATTTTTTAACTCATATAAAGTCATTGGTATTTCTACTTTCTTGCTAGTTGTATCCTTGCTTTTATATCATTCATTCCACATGTTTTTGTTGCTGTTTTCAGTTTACTAATTATCTAACAACAGAGTTTATAATTAATTTGGCTAACAAAAATACATGATTTATCTGCAACAAGAGAATGGCTTTTTTGAAGCCAACTCTGAATAATTTTTGATTTATTTTTCGGTACTACAAATTTACATTATTAAGAAAACAAAGTTTTTATCCATTGATTGATTGAATGATGAATAACATGAATTTTTTTTTTTAAAACATAAAGGATATTATTTTAACCTACTGCATGTATTGTGTAAACTATTAAGATATAAAGTATATGTGTATATAAAGTGATTGAAATTTACCTTAAAATACCTAGACAAGAGGAGCTGACTGTTGATAAAACTTTTCAGCCCCATCAAAGATCTTCTAGCTCCAAAAAAGTACTGCCTTTTTGTCTGTGACAAAGTTTGTGTCTCAGGCGATTGGAGACCATGCCTTTTCAAACAATTGTACATGTAGATGGTAGAAAATGAAATTGTTTGCTGTTTTGTTATTTTTAATGGATTAAGCAGTACTAAATGACTTGACAATCAGGGATATTTTTTATCTTATTAAGGTCCAGAGAATGAAAATTTCTTTTTTTGTCATGTTTCAAAATATCCTGATAGAGAGATCTGAACTGAAAGTTTAAGAATCATTTAACATTCTTAACAGCAGGTGAGCAATGATAGTGGAAAGAACAATGAGAGAAATATGCCGTCAAGGAGGGCCAACATCCCAAACTTTATGAGGCAGGACGTGTCACGCTCCAGTGAAGAGCTGGCACCAACCAGAGAATCAGAACCACGCATTTCACGTAGTATGTACTCAAAGAGTGCTCGGGATGAAACACCAACACTTGATGGGGTAAGATTTCTTATCTATGGGAAACTTTTGACTTTTTTTTGTTTGAGGTCCATTAACATCAAGTGTAGTAAATGAGAGAACTTTTAAGTACGTTAACAATGTAAACAGATTTTCGAATTCCTGTGATTTATTTCAGACTGATGGAGGACAGATTGTTGGGAGACTAATGCAAATTCGAGATTACATCAAACAAGCCAAGTCCATGATGGATGCTGTAAATAAATCTGGTTCTCAGGTAGTATATTCCTTTAAAATTGTGACATTAATATTATAAACTGTATGCAGGGAAAATTTTCCAAATTTTGATTTTAATTTCAACCCTTCTGCCTAAGTCTACAGTGAGCAAAATCAAATGAGACTGAGTTTTATCTATTTGCCTGGGTAAAATTAAAATGGGGGAGAAAAACATAGCAAGTGTAATGGGGCAAAACTAGCATGGGATGAAAATAACCTACCATACAGTAAATATCATTCATATTTAAATGTTTGTCTTTTAATGTTATGTATCTCATCAAAGAAAATAATAGAATACACATGTTTCAAACTAATACATTGTTTTCTGTTCTTGCAGGCTGAGGATGTGGGAAAACTCAAAAAACTGCTGGAGAATTTGCAAGAACAAGAAAAGGCATATTTGTCCCTGCTTCAACAACTTTTGGTTTGTTTCTCATATGTATTGGTCTTTTGTTTGATTATTAGGACTTCAGAATTTCACTTCAGATTTCAAACCTGTTTATAAACCAACCATTGTTACATGATAGAAAGTGGTGATAGCAAATCGGAACAGGAAAATTTTACCTATTTGTTTTGGTTCAAGACCATGAGAAAGGATTATTGCTCGTATAAGCCAATCTTTTTTTATTTCGTTAGTCAATGAAGGAGGACTCGGCTTCCTTACTGGACTCGGTAAACCAGCGTGACCAGCCTACCAGACCAGACACGGCCGAGGACACTCAGTCTGTCGAGTTTGATCTCCAGTCTGAGACCTCAGAGGCAACCACTGTAAGTTATGACACTTTCAATTTAGAATTTAGACACTCAAAAGTTATTTGAAATTTAAAATTTAATAATTTAGCTGTTTATATGTCAAATTACTAGATCATGTTTTTTAGTGGAATGTTTATCTTATTGTCATGGTTATCTTATTGTTGTCATGAAATATTTTGCTTCAAAAGTTAGTCAGATTCAAAGAGGAAAAAATCTATGTTCTTTATGAATCACAATTTTCTGTGGCATCCATAAATGAGAAATCTGAAATAGCAAATTCATTTTGCATTTTGATTTTTCTTAGAGTATGCAGTATCGACTTTTGGTATGTTATTTACAGTAAATGTCAGTAGCACCAAGCTTTTGTTTAAAAGTGAATATGGTTTCTTTAAATATTTGTGTTGAGTTCTTTGGGCTTGAAACAGAAAGAGTGCACAAGAGAGAAAATAATTTCATTGAAATTTTATTGCTGCTTCTTGTTTGATAATTTTGTTGTTGTTCACCATATTCAAAGTAAAGTCAACAAAATTTATGTGTCTTCATTTGGAAAGGCTAAAGTTTGTAATCTTTAATGTCAGATATGTTTACATACACATGCTTACAGAATGACAAATATTGTGATATACTAATGTACGCTCTATTTATTTTTAATTATTGATTAATTTATTTTTTTGCTTTGATTCAAATGATGTCATTAAATTTATATCATATGATGAATTATGAACATGCAATATGACTGATCATTCTATTAAGCAAAAAAGTGGTACATTAAGTACTGGCTACAAACCAACTTTTTTCATGACAAGAAATATCTGAGCATTCAGGAAATATTTCTCATTGCGAATATATTATTCATCTAATGTATTAACGAAGCAGATGGATTCCAAATTGAAGAATAGCAAATAAAAGATGTCGTAAATAATAATTCATTTACAGTAAATCTCATAATTACACAAAGTACTGTCTAATTGAAACAAGGATTTTAAAAAATATATTTTTTTAGTATACTACTACTGGAAAATGGTTCATTTTACAATGTACGTAAAGAATGATGAGATTTCGGTTTATAAATAATGTATTAATTTAAAAGAATTCACAGTCAACCATTACCTCTATTAAATGCTTAAAACTAGAGGTACCGTGTTAAACTAGTCTGATAATAACAGAGTTGTTCATGTATCATTACATTTCATTGCAATAGATGCATATTATTATCCAGTAAAAAGCATCAGGGGTTCAAAATTTTTTTTGTCATGGTCAAGTCCAGGACTTAAAGAGTAAATTTTAGGCCGTGTTATTTACCTATACATCATTAAATTTATGTTATTTATAATTTATTTTCATTTGTTGCATAATAACAGAGTTGTTCATGTATCATTACATTTCATTGCAATAGATGCATATTATTATCCAGTAAAAAGCATAGAATTTTAGATAATTAGACATTAGATCTGTGTTCTTTAGATGCCTCCTTCTAGATAAAGTTTGCTTTAATTTTGAACCCCTGTAAGCATAGAATTTTAGCTGTGTTCTTTGGATGCCTCCTTCTAGATAAAAATACTGGTTGAATGTGCTGATTTTTATCAAGATGGTACTGTTTTTCAGCAGTGATCCAGAATAGCTCCTACAAAATTTATAAATTCTTGATTTATTCATGCCATTATAAAATGGAGTTTTATGTTTTCAGGCCAACACAGAAGATGTTCTGTATAATCAGCTGAACCAGGGACGAGGCAGCAGCCGAGGTTCGCGTCCTCAGATTGAGGAGCGACTTGGGATGTTTGAGGTGGAGGACCAGGATGAGAGGACCTCACTCATGTCAGACATTGAAAACGCTCTAATGCGGAACACTGACAGTTCCCCCAGACAAGAACTGGAGTGGGAGGATGAATATGTAAGTTATGGTGCTCCAGATGACGTTGTATACTGTGGTTTCATGAGTATTCGATGAGCACCAATTTTGGAGGAGTTCGTTGTTGAACCGATCCACGAAATTCAATGTTCATTGAATTAAGAAATATGTTATTCATTTGTATAGGCATTGCTTTTGTTCTTGAAATTACGTATCCTCAAAAATAAGTGTTTTACAAAATACACGAAAATTGATGAAACCACAGTATATCAAAAGCAGTGATGGGATTTTTCTGGGTTGACTATTGTAAAGGTTTTTGTTATTACCAGGGTGTAGATGCTGATGTTGAGGAGCTTGCAGCAGCGGGAGGTGATGTGGAGGGTTTACAGGCACTGCTGTTACAGGAGAAACTCCTCAAAAAATTAAAGGAACAACAAGAACAGGTAAAAAAAAAATGAATAAAGAAGATTGAGAAAAAAATTCTATAGTGTGTAGAAATCTTATATTCAAAGGGATTTTTTTATCTGTCATTCAGATGCAGACTCTCAAAGGCAGACAAGCCGCATTACTTGCCATACAGAAAGATGCAGAAAAGAAATTAGCAGAGGTTCGAGAGCGAGGAAATCAAGGTTTAACTTTGAACATTTCTTGTGTTATTAAAATTAGTATGTTTTTTGTCAATATATTGTATTTACTTCTGCTATGATTTTTGTTCATATTTAATTTGAATATTTTGTGAAACAGTATTGAGAATGATTTGTTTTCTTGTTTATTTTGTTTTAGCCTCAAGAGGAGTACAAAACATCCCTGTAGAGATACCAGTAGAAATTAACAACCCAGGGAGGAATGACTCCTCATCTGAGCTGAATTCAAGGAGAAATTATTTAAGAAATGAGTTCAAAGAACAGGTAAGAAATGGGGTTTTTAAGGCTGTTTATGCTATATATTATAGGAAGTTATATGGCCGTGTGTTTGTTAAAAATATAATAAAATGTAAAATATGAATCACAACATGGTACCATATTTGGCCGAGTATAATATGCATTGATGTAAAATACGCACCCCCCTTTTTGAGTCTGAAACTGGGAAAAAAACGCAGTTCGGATGTATTATACGCAACAGAAAAATTTACCAAGCGATGTTCTGAACTATAAAAATCACGGTAATTTGTTACGAAAATCGGCGCAAGAATTAGGTGTCAAAAATTTACTGAACACACTTTTTTTTAAAATACACACTTTACAACTTTCTCTTAATCCTGACATTCCATATCGCTGCATTATTTATTCATTTATTTCAACAAAGCACAAGATAATGCTGCGTAAAAGTATTAACAGATTTTTTTAAAGAATAGTTACGGTGATTTTGAAATTATGCGTCTCCATATTCTTAGATGAAATGATTTTATTTCAACAAAGCAAGAGATATTGTCGAAAGTTTTATCAGTTGTCATATTTAATTTTGGTTCTAGATAATCATGCTTAAAATTATCTTACAATATTTTAACAGGAAACGAAATTGAAACATCAAAGTATTTATTTCTTTAAGAAGACTACGATTTTCCTCTTCTGAATCTTTGTGGATATCTTATTTTCTAAATGATACCACTTTTATTAAAAGTTTTAGCATAATTTATATTTCATTTCTCAACTCTCAATTATTTAAACAAGAGGCCGATAAGTATAAGATAAGGTAAAATTAGATTTAACAAGTGTTTAATTGTTTAAGTGCCGTAATCAACACATGCTCACCATGCTCACACATACGAAAGGTCATAAACCGACCCCCAATTTTTAACAAAGAAAATAATCACAGCAATTAATATGGCAGTAAATAATCAGTGCTCTAACTGTAAAAACATTGCTTTGGAGTCGGTAGACAATTAATTGCCCCGAGGGGTGTTGATAGGTAATTATCATTTGACCAGTGCACGTGTGTCACAACATTGGCTTTTGGGATATTGTTAATATTGGCAACTGAGTTATTTTAAACCTAAAATTAATATTTATTTTATTGTATTTCATTAAAAAATTATTTATTACTTTGTGTGGTGCATGTGCACTATCATTCCGGAAGCACGTGACATAGCTATGAGTGAACGTCTAAAAATAACATCAGTAATGGCGGCCTCCTTGGAGACAATCAACATGCAGCTCAAATTACTTTTAACTTACTTTTTCATGTTATTTGGGCATAAAAAGATTATGAAAGTGACATTTTTAAGAAGCATACCTTCCAACAATAACTTTCCGAAGTTTAAAATATGGCAATTAACAAAAGAAATTGCATATGTCTCTAGGTAATACTACGGTATGTACGTATGATAGCCGTGTTTCACCTGAAAGAAAAACTTGTCAAAATCCCATTGTGATGTAAAATACGCATCCCTTTCTCACAGAAATTTATTTTAGGAAAAAAGTGCGTATTGTATTCCCCTAATTACGGTATTTGAAACAATTTTTAAGATTCAGAGCCTTAAGGAAATGAAATCTACCCACTGTGTGTATTGTGCTGAACTGTAATTACTACATATATTTGCTATATGGGCTTCTCTAATTTTTTATTGACATTTTGATTTACAGAACACAGATTTAATGGAGAGACAGAGTAATCCGGAGGTAGAGGCGGCTGCCGCTGCTGCCACCAGTGCCCTGGAGGAGGACAGACAACTGCTGAAAGACAAGCTGAAGGAACTGCAGGATAAGAAACAGAAAATGGACACCCTGCTGCACGAACTGAACTCCTTACGTAACGAGAGGAGCGAGGTCATGACACAGCTTAATAATGCTTCAGCTAACATTCCTCAGGGTAAGGAAAGTAGTCATAACAATATGGTGGAGGGATTTAAAGTTTAGTTTTTAAATGATTTTCCTAAATATTATGTCTTTGTTTTTTTTTTTTTTAAAGAGAAATAAATGAAATAATGCACAATGCATTTTAATCAAGTGTACTGAAATATTTTTGTGTGCATATTTCATTTGAAGCAAAATTTTTTAAAAAGATATGTATTAAATTTAAATGAAGATGAAGGTGTTGTTATTGTCCTGATTTCGTTATAGCCAAAAGTTTGCCTCCACCTCCAAGACCCTCTGCCTCTGGTGTACGTTTAAATGCAGGAATAGCATCATTAGCAGAGGCAGACCAAACAGCTGCTGAGGCTCAGGAATTACAGAGTATACTAGAGGCCAGGGAAAAACTCCAGTATGTTAACAATCCTTGTTGTAGAATTGAATATTATGTATGAAATTAAACATTGTCTAAAAAAGTCTTTTACATGTGCCAGTTATGAGGCTTATGATCAGTGCATTTGCTTAGCTATGCTCATTGTAATTTGTAAGTGAATTTTTTTTCACAGAAAGCTTCAAGAAGTAAAGGAAAGGCTGAATCAGCTTCGTGGACTTGTACAGTATTACCAGACTTCTACTGCTGCTGGGGAAATTCCTGCTGTGGATGAAAGGACAGCATTCCAGAACATGATAGAGGGATATGGACAGGGAATACCTGCCCAAAACATTATGTATGATATTACATGGCAGCTAACTTATTGTCATTATTGAAATATTAGTACAAATACCAAAACTAATTGATTATAGGGTTATAGTTACATTCACTAAGTTTTTCAAGTAAAGAAACCAAAAGAAAGGTGGAAATGTAAGGGTTATAGATAAATACTGTGTCAATACGAGTATTTATATCTGAATCAGAATACTGATCAAGAATCGCATGTAATTTTGTAAAATGAATTTTCTGTTTGTTGATTTGCAGACAAAGTCAGGCGTCTGGTGGAGTAGAACCCCAGGCCAGCACTGTATCAAAGTCAGATGAGGACAATCGCTCTCAGTCGGACAGTTCAGAGTCCGAGTCCAATCTCTCTAGTCTGGGACCCTGGGGAGATGACCCAGAAATACAGGAAAAAGTCAGGTAACTGTTCTGTACAACCACAAAGTGGACATAACATTGAAAGAAATAACATTTTGTTTTAACTTATAATTTTATGTCTGCAAAATTTTTTTATTTAAATACTAGGTAAAAATACATGAAAGTAAACATGTTAAAAGTCATTTTGCCATGGGAAGGAAAGGCATGAAACATTAACATTATTTTCAATTTCAGGAAACTGAAGGCTGCAAAAGAGAAACTGAAGCAGCTTCAGGGCATTGTGTCCATGGTACAACATACACCAGACGCAGCACAAGCTCTCCCTGACAGTATTACAGAACTAGCTGCCACACTGGAAGTGGCACAGCCAGAGTACACTGAAGAAGACGATAAAAATGAAGCAAGTGAAGGGGAAGTGCCAAACAGAGCAGAAAGGCAAGTTCTTTATCAGGTTCCTAAAATTGAATGCAAGATTTTGTAAGAAACATGAACATTCTTTGAAATTAGAAATGCCATCAAAGCATGATCAATCCAGTCCCATTTCTAACAACATTCATTATTGTGTTGGGAACCTCCCCAAAGTCTTGGATCTTGGTAACAGCTACAAATATTACCATTGTACAGTGTAGAAAGAAATCATTCATAAATATTAGTGTTATTTTCAGACCTGTTTACTCTTATGATTTCGCAGTGTTTTTTACGGATTTTTAGTCTAATATATGTCTCACGTTCTGCCATTATGAAAATACAGAAATACGTCAGTTTGGAATTTAACAGTTAATTTTCGTTATGATCTGTCTTAGTTTCATGCTTTTTATCGCTAAAAAAGAAAAAGATTTCAAACACATAAGTGATGTCAGGTTGCCAAAACGCTGTGGTATTATAAAATGACAAAGACCATGTTGTTAAACCATGTTTTTATAATCAGAAAAGCAGTTGTTCTCTATTAATATATATAAAATTGATGGAAAGTGAAATCCTACTGGCAAATGCCAAATCTCACGGACAATTCTAATAAAAAATACTGAGAGATAATGATATGGGTAAACAGGTCTGTATTTTCTAACAAGCAGACAATCCCAACTCCAAGAATTTATCCTTATTGACAGGAGTTTACTAAAATACATGTACATTAAAATTGTTTATCTGACAGTTGGTGCTCCTTATTTTAGAGATTCTTTCTATGAAGCCAAAATGCAGGAACAACTCCAAGAGCTGGAGCAGCTGAGGGATGAAAGACAAAAGTTACTGGCAATCCAGCAGGAGTTACAGTCCCTGCATGATAGATTCACTGTGGTAAAGTGTTTTGTCAAGTTTCCTCAAAGTATAAATCCAAATGGTGTAAGAATTACATTACACTAAGTTTAGTTCACTTGTGAAACTTGTTTTTAAAAAAGTGAAAATGTTTATGTATTACAATTGCTCAATGTGAAGTCTGATTAAAAAAGTTGTTATGTATGATATAGGAGAGAGAGGAAGGTCAGGAGGAGGAGGAGGAGACTGAGGTGAAGACAGAGAAACCCAGGAAACAGGAGGACACGGTGGACGCCTCAGCACCTCAGGACGAGGAAGTCAGCAGTGAACGGACACGCACCAGTGTCCCCGTAGTCACATGTAGGCTTATATCTCACACAATTGTAATAATGTTAAGGTGGCTCATTACATCCACAGTTTATTTTAGATTTCAATACAGCACCACTTATAATGTAGATGTCAAATATCCAGATGGGGGTATTGATATCATAAATATTTTTTATAGAATTTTTTAGTTTTTGTTTTATTTTAGTGAAATGTTTTATTTCAGGTTTATTATTCACAGCATTTCAGAACTTTCAGTGCCAAATGATGGGCATCTTCTTAAGACAAGTACACACAGTGAAAATACCTCATAATACCTAATAATAATTTTATTAGAAAAAATAATTTTCTCCTAGAAAACAATTAATGTCATTATCTTTTTAATCTATGCACAAAAGATTTTAAAAATGTGTTCTGAAGAGACAAGGAATGTATTTTAATGAATTACATGTGTCAAATTGAATGAAAAGAGTTTAAACGAAATGAAAAATCCAATTTAAAAAATATTTGGTATAAAACGTCCACTTTCAAGAGTTACCTTTCCTAAATAGCCAAGACTCAAAACACTATGGAACGTTTGACATTACATCTAAAATTCAGAATAAAGCTTTAAATTGCCAGAGTATACATTTAAATCAATAAAACAAATATATGAATTAACACCAACACAGTAAATAGCGCAATTAAATAAAATTTTATTTACAACAAGGTTGTAGATTTTAACTCGAATTTCCTCCATACATACATGTCAGTGATTGATAGAGTTCCCTGCATGCATGGCTATGAAATTGACATTACTTGTTTGGCGAAGATTTGACTGTTGCTTTCTTTTTTTTCTGCCTAAAAGCAATTCTTCTTGGTTTATGCATAATGAATCCGTTACTTTGTTTTTCACTGTTTACAACACCGCATGTTTCATCTATTTTTAAAGCGTTTTTTAAAGGTCAGGGTTTATCCATATAACTCGTCCCCTGAGCAAACCGATCGACACAATGGAGGTTTATTTTTTTGTGTAGTACGTCATCAAAAAGTGGTGTAATGAGCCTCCTTAAGTGAAATGCAGCTATTAACGTCATCAAAACATTTTTATTTAGACTAGAATGATTATTTTAGATGGTGACTTTTGAGATTCTTGTTTTAATAGTTTCCTCCAATGATGAAGTGTATGGTAAGATGAGAAAACAGAGGATGCTGAGAGAGGAGCTGAGACAGAAGAAGCGGGAGCTGGAGGCCATTATGAAGAAAGACGGCAGTCGTAAGCAGTACGGCAAGAACCAAGACAACCAGAGTGACACTGTCTCATACACAACAGATGCTTTCGGGTAAATTTCTTTTCAGTGTCCTACGTAGAATTAATGTGCATCAGATAATCTTCGACCTACATGATAATCTTCGACCTACATGTAACATTGTGTGGTAGATTAATGAAACAACATTTTTATATAATTATTAGAATTCATGGTCTTGTCAAGATTTGCCCTTAGTATGCTTTTGAAGCATATTGCTTAAAAAAATTGCATTGCAGGTTCATATTAAATTTTCGTATAAGGAAGGCACAATAAAAAACTTGATTTACATCACTTTCATGGTTCTAAACAAGTTCTAAAATTGCCCTAACTATACTCTTCAGAGTGAGTGCCAGTGCTGATGCTACGATGGCTACCTGGGGGGGATCCACGGTGGATAATCTGGAGAGTATTACAGAGGACGATGACGGACAACAGGGAGCAAACATGGAGGAGGAGGAAGATGATGGTCAGTCATATTATCTGTTTTTTAAGTGGAGAAATCTTACACCCAGTCAAATAACTGTTAACTTACTATAGACATACTTTTTCCACGGGGTTATAATTCTGCAGAATCTTTATTGCTGTTTTAAATATTCTGTTGATAGAAAATTATTCAGATTTCTTAAGACTCTCACTATTTGCTTTACATGTATACTAAGTAAGATGGGACAAATTTCCGCAGAAAATGTGTGACCGTGTACATAGCAGAAATTTATATCTCATGGATAAAGTACTTTTACAGTATTTGGATAGGATTAAATTCAAAAAATAGATTGATAAAATTTATAGGAAAGATTGATTGAATGTACTTTAATATAACAGTGAAGTACAACACAGAGGGTTATTTTGTAGGATATCCCAGTGATGGTATTTTACAAGTAGAAGAAGAAGAGGAGGAGAATGATTCTGACAACAACACTTACACTATAGAGAATGACGTCCGACAGCGAAGACAGGCCAGGGAACAGCAGAGGAAGAAAATCAAGTCATCCAAACAACAGACCTTCCCAAGGTCCAAGGATGCCAAAGGTCAGAATTTCAAGATTATGAGCTACAGTTGTAACAAATATGTGTTTTTTCCATTCAAAGTTTTTTTTTTAACCTTCAAAAATTGTGTATTTTAAACATTACAATTATTTACAGGGGCAAGGCCAAAGTCCTATCGCAGGAGAATGAAACAGGAGGTAGCTTTTAATATACTAGTATATTATATATTTCTAACAAACTTGAGTTTTCACTATTGAATTGGACACCTCTTCCATAGGAAAAAGCAAAAAAAAATAAGAGGATTGAAAAAATACAAAGTTCATAGGGATTTTGACAACATACAACTGGTTTTTCTAAATGATTTGAGGTGATTAGTCTCCTAGTTCTTATTAATGGAGCTGTTTTTACAGAACTACAGAGCTCCTGAGGATATCATTCAGGATGATGAGGACAATGGCACCCCCATGTCGTCCCCGGGGGGAGGGTACGATAATCTACAGCAGCAGCTGGAGAGGACAGCCACCCTCTGTCAGAATCTGCTGGCCAATCAGAGCAGCAGTATGATGCAGGCCAACCTTAACAATACAGGTCAGAAATGACGTTAAAAGTTGAATGTTTTTACTTTTTCGTGTGGGCTAAAAAATGATAATACTTCTCAAATCTCAATATTATTCTCATATTTACAATTTTTTTTCAATCAATTTACATGTACATCTGTATGCTAGATGTACTGTATTATGTTAAGTAAATTATTCAGTATTTATAATTTTATGTATACTATCAATATTTTTACATGTATATCTAGTAAAAAAAATCCAAGGTTTCGGTAAAGAATGTCTCTCTATTATTATACTTTGATGCAATAGTTTTAAGGAATAGTAATTTTACAAGAAGTAAAATAATCAAGAGGGCCTTAACAAACAGGGATTACAGGAATTCTGCTAATGTTTTCAGGCTTTGGTCTTCATGGCCCTGACCCTAATACATTACAGCAGCAATTACAACAACAACAATTAATGCTGACCTTAAATCAATGCCTACAGCAGATAACCATGCAGCAAGTGGAAATGCAGAACATGCAGAGACAAATGCAGAATCTGTCTTTAATGTTTGAGCCCTCGGTCCTGGACCCCAGATTCCCTGCCCTGCAGGCTCCGTCAGAAGACCCCACAAGATACAGGTCCCACACATCCCTGCCCTCAGGGCTTGACTCTAGGGGCCTAACTCCAAATGCATCAGTAGGATTCAATTTTCAGCCCAGACCCATTCCAAACAGAAGTAACGAGAATCTGCTGCTGAGTGAAGCTGCTGGAGGGATCAATGTCACAGAGGTGTTTGCATACAACAGACCAGAGGCTGCGGAGCAGAGTAACGTAGAACAACATCGCAGAGGAGTACGTAACAAGAGCACCTCTGTAGGACAGAGTAGTGCTGACAGGAGCGTGAAGCGTAAGACGTCCAGTCTCTCTGACCGTGGCCGGAGACAGACGTCGCAGGCACAACAGTCCAGTTTTACCGAGAGCCCTGATGTAGTTCCACCTCTCAACTTACAGGAAATACTCAGGAGAAAGAAAATGTAAGGCCTAGTTTTCTAGCCATTTAAAAAAATATATTTCTTGAATGAATGATTTATCTTTCATGCACATAATTTTCATTAAAAAAACATAATAATGAGGTCACAAATACTTGATTTACAGGCAAGGTCAGAATACCCAGAGTGAATGGTCTACTATGTCTCTTGCCTCAAGTAAACATGGTAAGTATTGAGGGCACTGGTTTCAGATTCTGATTTTTTCTTTACTTTTTGTTTTCTTGCAAGTTTAACCTCATGTTTTTCATAAATTAGGTGAGAATACAAGTCCAGATTCCAGAAGCAGGGGGCAAAGAGGTTCAGGGGTCCTCAATAGGGATTATCGCCCTGGTCTTAGTGCAGGGATCAGCGGGGCGGGGTTCCAGTTAGAAAACAGCAGTATTGCCAGCACTGTATCCAACAGATTGCAGGCTGAATCTCGAGCACAAGAAAACATGGGTCAAGATTTCAGGTAACTTGCAAAGCACACAAAAAAGATAATTTAATGACAATGAACAAAATACAGAGAATGACTATTTTAAATTGTTAATGTTAAAAAAAAAATCATGATAGAAAAAATTATTTAAGGTAGTTTTATAAAATTGTATTGTTAGTGATTGTATGTGTATGTTAGAAATATTATATAAAATACATACAAAATATACAGTAAAGAGTAGATTCATGTCCATGTTCCCTATCATACCACCTTGCTTGTATGTACAGGAACATTAAATATCTTGATTTTCATTGCAGTCTTTCCAATGAGCAGACTGAGTTTTCCCTGTTTGAGACTCTGAGAGAATCCATCTACTCTGAAGTAGCCAGTCTGATCTCTCAGAACGAGAACAGACCTCACTTCCTGATAGAGCTCTTCAGGGAGCTCCAAGTCCTGACCACTGACTATCTACGTCAGCGGGTTCTCTACAGCATCAGGGACATTGTCTCAAAGCATCTAACTGAACAGGCCAGCACCAATAACTCAGTCCTGGAAGCAGTGAGTCAACCCTTAATAAATTGAATAATAATGCATACAAGTACAGGAAAACTCATTTGGTATGAACACGGATATTGCGAATTCACAGATATACCAAAGTTACCTAGGATTCCCAGCTATATAAATTTAACGAATTCCTTATACGGGTGTAACGAATTACAGATATAGCGAAGTAATTTCAGAGGTCCCAGTGACTTCGTTATAACCGAGTTTTACTGTAATTACATGTAGTGTAATTGTGTTTGATGATGTTGATGTTTTTTGGGGTTTTTTTTGAAGATTCAGCACAATGTTCAGGAATGAGGATATGTAAAAATCAAGATTTGGAATTTTGAAATATATTCACACATTTTTAGCTCATCTCAACGAAAGTGGGGGAGCTTATGTAATACCCTCGGCGTCGATGTCGGCGTCCCAGGTTAAGGTTAAGTTTTTTGGAGCAGTTTTCTTTATTAGTACTTCTATGTCCTATATTGATTAGACGTGCATGGAAGATGTTTCTTGTGTGTTTCATTGTACCAGTCAAAGTTTCAGATGCTGCAATTTCAGCAAAGGAATGACCAGATTAATGTTTTTGAAACAGGTTAACATTTTTGGTGCAGTTTTTATACGCCCGTCTTAAGACGGGATGTATTATGTTATAGGCTTCATTCCGTCCATCCGTCTGTCTGTCCATTTCGTGTCCGGCTCATAACTTCAATACTATTAGGCCCAGGATTATCAAACTTTGTCAACTGATACTTCTTGGGTAGACGGTGTGTCGCACACAAAAAGTAGGTCGCTCTGACCTTTAATAAAGATGCTATGGCCAAATAAGGAAAAATCCTGTCCGGCTCATAACTAGAAAACTATTAGACCTAGAGCTTTCAAACATGGCAAAAGTAAACATCTTAGGTAGAAGGTGTGTTGTGACCTATTTCAAGGTCAGTGACCTTTGATTTCAGTGAAAAATTTTTAAAAACTAAGTCTTTTAAATTTTAAATTTCATAATCCTAAAAAAAATATATAAAATATAGTTGTATCCTTATTAAAAAGTGTTAAATCAAGTAAAAACTTATTTTTTCATCACATACTTTTCAGCAATCTGTAACAAATGTCAATGTTAGGCCATTTAAATTGCTCATCAATTTTTTTAAAAATAGGCGGGCGGGTGGCTTTTACATATTTTTTATTTTTTCAATTTTGCAATTTTTTATTGACTTGCTCAACAAATGTCATAGTAAAGGTTAATGATTTTATTATGGCCTTAATGAGAGGAATTCAGTTTTTCCCATGGGTATAATTATCAAGCACCGGTCAAGAAGAATTTTGATAGCAGAAATTTGCATGTCAAATTAGAGAGAAATTAATGAGTTTAGTGTGAGGAGCTTCTCTGATCAAGCAGGTGTTATCTAAATGACCCTTGGGAATTGGGCAAATGGGATGCCAGCCTGTTGGATTAAAAATAGCTCTTGTTGGCTAGCCTAAGTTTTAAAATGAATTTGATGAAAAGTACCGGTAATTAAAACTGATTTGATAGTGCATAATTAACTAATCTGATATTATATAATGAAATATTAATTTAAAATCCAATTCTAAGGGGTCGGGTTGAATCAGCATGCCTACTTGTTCATATGAATTAAATATAAAACCTGTCTGACATTAAATCTCAAAAAAAAAAAAAAAAATCAATGAGTATTTTATATGTTTTAAAAGTGTTTTAGGGTAGAAAGTGCAGATCCATTGATATCTTTGGAGTAATGAGGCCTAGAAAAAAAATATGTTTGTTTCCGCTTTCCCGACCGACCCTAATTTATAGTGCCGACCCTAAATTTTTTTTAATGCTTTTTTCCCATGATGTGCAAGATTTCAACCAGGGAATTATAGCCTCCAACTCTGCAAGCTTTTCAAGACAGAAAGAAGTTTGGGTCACCTTTCTATTATAAGTTAAGTCACAGTAATGCTTGAAAACACCATTTCTTTTGTCATTAATAGAGAGGTTTAGCAATCCAACGTGTACGTGTACGTGTAGCACCAGAAATATGTGCATTACGTCATCACTTTTGCTAATGACGATTTTCTACACGTATCCTCTTACGCAGGTTACGTGTAGATTGCGAAGTACACGTAAGTCAAAACTTGTAGCTTATAATTCTTTAACTGCTGTTTATTTTTCAAAAAGTGTGTTTCTGTAAAACCTGAATATTTAATGCAAATACTGAAAAAAGAAATGAACGTTAGTAATTGAAAAACATTAATTTATAGGGAGTTAAAATCACAACATCTAGATTTTCGAAACAGGCTTTGATCGATTAAAAATATAAGAAATCTGTACAATCTTTTTCTCATAAGTACGTGCATATATTTATATAAAACGGTCATATACGTATCAAAATCATTGCTTTTTTGGGTGATTTTTAAATATAAACCTCTTTTACATTCAAAAACTTACAAGTACAAGTACAGGGTATACTTTGCTAAACAAGAAAAAAATGTTAACGTGTACGTGTAATTCTAACTTGTAGTTTACACGTACATGTACACGTACAAGTGAGCTTGCTAAACCTAATGTTACTTCTATACACATTTTGATTAAAGAAGCAAAAAAAATTTTTTCAAAAAAAAAAAATTGCCCATCTACCTACCCTATATTTTTTCAGCCTGAAAGCGGAAACAAACATATTTTTTTCTAGGCCTGAGTAGACAAGCATCCAGTCAAAGATTAATTAATGAGTTCAATGTAGGAAGGCTAGCTGTCTCAATCATTTCTTTAGAGCATCTCTTATCTGTATCCTTTGGGAGTTAGTCAGAACTGCTGGTCAGTTTATAGCATATGTCATTTGATGGCCAGTCTTTATTTTCAAAATTAATTTGGTATAGATTAAGTTGTTAAGACTAATTATATATTGTTTAATATGATGGGCATTTGACAAAGTCTAACTCATCCAGTATAGAAATCTATCAATGATGTAATATTTGATATAATGCCTACAGCACAGGGGATGGATAAGCAAATATTTTAAGGAATGGAAAAATCATGGAAATCTTAGAATCAAGGTTGACATGATTTTCTTGCACTCTTAACTGTTTAAGATAATTGTAATTTTTTGACGGGCGTATCATGCTGTGGCGTGGCACTTTATTGGTGTAGGTCTCATTTCCGAGTAACTATAAGCCCTATGTTGACCAAACTTGCATGGATGGTACATCTTAGAATGCACACTATCAGGCTTGCTTCGGATGCTGAATCTGACCTACATTTTCCGGTTGAGTGAACAGGTTTATGTTTCGGTGCAGGTCTCATTTCCAAGTAGCTATGAGCAATTAAGTGACCAAACTTGCATGAATGATACATCTTAGGATGCATACTACCAGACTTGCTTCGGATGCTGAATCTGACCTACATTTTCCGGTTTAGTGAACAGGTTAAAGTATTTGGTGCAGGTTTCATTTCCAAGTTACTATGAGCCCTATAATGACTAAACTTGCATGGATGATACATCTTAGGATGCATACTACCAGACTTGCTTCGGATGCTTAATCTGACCTACATTTTCCAGTTGAGTGAAGAGGTTAAAGTATTTGGTGCAGGTTTCATTTCCAAGTTACTATGAGCCCTATAATGACCAAACTTGCATGGATGGTACATCTTAGGATGCATACTACCAGACTTGCTTCGGATGCTGAATCTGACCTACATTTTCCGGTTGAGTGAACAGGTTAAAGTTTTTGGTGCAGGTTTCATTTCCAAGTTACTATGAGCCCTATAATGACCAAACTTGCATTTCCTTAGGATGCATAACTTTTTTCCGGTTGAGTGAAGCCCAAACTTGCATGGATGATACATATAATTCCGATGCTGAAACTTGCATGGATGATACATTTTGGGATGCAAACTTTGAGGCCATCCTTGCAAAAAATGTTTCTTTGGAATTGCTGGCTGCCTTCGGATGCTGAATCTGACCTACATTTTCTGGATTAGTGGAAAGGTTAGTTCTTTTATACAGGTTTCATTTCCAAGTAACTTTGAGCTCTATGTTGAGCAAACTTGCATGGATGATTTATGCACACTAAGGCCATCCTTAAAAAAAAATGTTTTTTTACAAATTTAATTTTTTTACAAATTGAAGCTAAATGATATAAAATAAAATTTCAATGAACAGTGGTAATTTCCATTTATTATCCTCTTTCTTTTATTTTATTAATATTATTTGGTCTTTTATTTTACACAGAACGGTAATATTATTCTCGTTTAGATGTTAAGATTTTTCATTTAATAATAGTTACTGAAAAACTTTTATTCGCGACAGATATACACAGATTTACCATGGGTAAACTAGTTCAAATATTAATTTTTAGATCATTTAGATGTTAAGATTATGTTCATTTAATAATAGTTATATTTCAGCATCAAACTTCTAGTTTATTTAAAGAATCTTATTTAAACAATACTTTTTACAGACTAAACAAATACTTTTAAAACAATGCTTGTTAACAGTTTGAACCACACAAAATTTCTTATTTGGGATGTTTTGTGTAAAACCGGGATAGTATTTCTCTTCAGTTTTAAATTTATACCCTTTTTCCTTTGTTAAAACATTATGCTTGCAAACAGTTTGAACCACACAAAATTTCTTAGGAATAGTTGGGATGTTTTGTGTAAAACCGGGATAGGGGGTATGCATACTCCACCGATAAAGTCCTTTCAAACGATGGCAAGGTCAATGATCTTGTGACCTTGACTGTGACCTATATGCTAAAAATAGCTTTTTACACTTTTTGCCATAACTTTTGAACCATAGGAGATAGGGACTCATATTTGGTATGCATTTTACTTTCATGACACCATGTTTTAACATTACGTTTCAAAAACTCTGTACACTTTTTGCGATAACTTTTGACCATAGATAACATTTTTCCTTTGGTATTTGGGATAAAACGTTTTTGATCCATGTAATTTTTTAAGTGGGAACTAAACGATCTTTTTTTTTTCAACATGACGGACTTAACTTATCAAGTTCAATGCGCAGTCTATTACAATAGCTCTTTCAAGATATCAATGTATCATTCCATTTAATTTTTTATTCACCTTTTATTTTTATAGAGATGCATAAAAGTTCTGCTCTTCAACACAACGCTTGAATGTTTCCAACATCTTGAACATGGTCTGACATTTTGGCGGCTTTTATTTTGTCAAATCACCACCTATAATCGCTATATCATAAATACTATGAAGAAAGCGTTTTATTGACCCGAGTTCTTAAATTAATGTGAGCTCAATCCCGACTTTAAAAAGCTATTTTGACGAACGAACTAACTTGTACTAAACAATGTAAGACGATAAAACGATAAAAAAAATATTGTCAATATTTTGCCAATAAGATTTTTTGAGCGGGGGGTATTTTAATGAGGCGGGCGGCAATTCCAAACAAACTATAATTTTATTTTGGCCTAATGGACTTGCTTCAGATGCTGAATTCGACACACATTTTCCAGATAATGGACCTCGTAAAAGTTATGGGTGCAGGTCTATTACCAAGAAACTTTAAGACTTATATAAACCAAACTTGCACAAATGATGCATCAAGGGATAAAACTCTCAAACTTGCTTCAGATGCTGGATTTTAATTACGTTTTAATGATGAAGTACTAGTTTGAAGTTTTTCCAAAGTATCAAATCAAAATTGCATAAATTTTGCATTTTTTGGATGTACACTTTTTGTTGGTTAATTGTGTGACTTTGCCTTACTTAAAGACAACATTCGTTGAGGTGAGCTCTGTAATCTCTGATTACCTATGTTTTTTGCTTTACAGCCCCCTCCTCCCTGGATGAATGCCCAGTCTCTGTATAACTACACTGCCTCAGAACTTACTCCCAGTGAAAGCCTGATGACTGAGGAAGAAGAGGAAGTAGGGGTCAGTATTATATGACTGATAGAATATTTCTTGTATCATGTTGCATTTTCATACACTGGTAAGCTGTAAAGCTTAACGTAATAAATAAAAAAGAATGTCAGCATTTCCCAGCTGATATTCATGAATGCAATGAAGAACACTGTATGTGAAGTTTGAGCTATTGTACTTTATTTCCCTCTTATATTGTATAATACTTATTTCAACAGGCTAAAGCAAAAACTGGACTACCCTCAAGAAATAGTCAGTCTACTTTAAATAGAGGCCAATCCCTGCAGAACAATCCCTTTGATTATGAGGAGAATGCTGACAATGACAGCTCCCTGTCTACCCCCTCCAACAGTTACTGGGATAGTCCCTTTAATCAGGATTATCTGGGGGACACTGTCATCAATCTAGACAAGGTAAAAATCAATTTTAATCATTTTGAATTGTTTGTGGGAATTGCAGTTTCAGTACCCAGATTTTTCAAATACTTTTTTGGATCTATTTTTGAGTTTAACAGCTTGTTGACTTGAATAAGTATACTGTAGACGTACTTTTTTCCACGGGGTCATAAATTCGTGGAATCTCAATTTCTGTTTAATCCGCGTGTAGAAAATTACGCACATTTCCTAGACTGTCACTATATGCCTTACTTTTACATTAGGAACGCTTGGACAAATTTTCGCGGAAAATTTGTGACCGTGTACATAGCATAAATTAATACCACGCGGAAAAAAGTTTCTACAGTACTTTTTCCACATTTGAAAATGTTAAATATACCCACCATTGTCAGATTTTTTCTCATTACATGTAGTTGAACAGCATAATTTTTAGACAGAAATTGCAAGCCCTTAAGATTAACTGTTTGGTTTTGCTTTCATGAACCTGGTACATGAACCAAAAATTGATGTGTGAAAATGATTTATAAAGAAAAACAACAATAAGATTGGTAAATAATGATAGTAAAGAGTAAGAACTATAAATGTATTTTTCAGGCCCTGGCAAGAATGAGGGAGTATGACAGGAAGATAGCTGAGGGTGAGGCCAATGCCAGAGCCCTGACCCAGCAGAGAGAACAGAGGGAGCAGGCCCTGATGAGGGGAGCAGAACCAGCCAGTAGTTCAGCTGTAGATCAAGGCAGTGAGAGCTCATTCTCCTCTATGTCGGTATGTGTTAATTAAATGTGTAGTATCTCAAAGATCAAGAAATACTTGTGGGCTAAGTGTTGGTAAACTAATACATGTTAAACTTAAGTGTCAGAAAAACAATTATTTTGTATCTCATATATGATATGCAATATTTTTGATAAATGGACTATAAAATGGAAAGCTCTGAATTAAAAGTTGTTTAGGGGCAAAACATAAAAATTGTCTTGGGTTTTAATCAAAATTCCAATGGGATTATTTCCTTATTAGTATCCAAAGATAGACACTCAGCAGTTAGATCATCAGATAAAAGGCATCATGAAGGAGGTGATCCCAGTGATCAAGGAGAATATGGACAGTGTGTGTTCTACTCAGCTCCTGGCTTACATCAAACGATTAGTTCTCTCCCTGGCCAGACAAGGGGAGGATACTCAGTACTCCAGATTCTTCAGCAATCAGATGTCCTCTACACTACAAGACACGCTGGCTAAGTACGAGGGCAGAAAGTAAGTGGCTATGTTCTTATCACGTTTTAAATTGTCACTTTCCATAAACAATATTTTGTTGTTCTCAACTTCAAAGTGATATAGTATTTCTCTTTGCTGCTAATGTGGATTTTGAGAGTTTGTGATTTGTTGATATTAAATAAGTGCAATACATGACCACAAAGACTCTGCAAAACACTTTTTAAACGTTCCATTTCAAGAAAGGTTATAAGTGTTGATTATTGCTTTATGTACAAGAGTTGAATTATTTCTAATAGGATGAGACAATGTGGTGAGGATTTGTTGGTGGACATGTCAGAAGCTCTGTTTAATGAGCTGGCTTTCTTCAAGCTAATGGAGGGACTGGGAGAACCAGCCTCCTACTCAGCTGACGAGTACTGCTCAGCTGCCACACAGGTCAGTCTCAGTAATTCATAGCTATAGCGAACAAACTCGTAATAAATTGACTCTTACAGTTAAGTGATTGTTCTTCTCCATGGCTGTAAAATTTATTATGAACTTAAAAGATATGACAAATTATGTTTTTAACAGAGCAAAATTGTCAGTTCTGTGCTCTTCATTTTGAGAATGTTTAAATGTATTTAATAATTAGATAAAATCTGTAAAAATATTTCAAACATGCACTGCATATGTTAATGAAAGCACAGTTGAGTGACTTGTACTTAAATTTTCCTTGATCTGTAGACTCCAGGCTTTGATGATGATGACACTGGGTTAGAACAGCCAGGTAAGACAGATGAGTCGGACACGACAGAGACGGTGACGGACGAGGACGGAGAGACCCTCAACTCCTCAGTCAGGGTCAACGACAAAGAGGAAGAGGAAAACCTTGGAAAGGTACCGGATACTAACCTTCTCTGTAAATAGCCTACTTCAAACAATCGAACATTTGGGTGAAATCAGTGATTTTTAAACAGATATTGCAGTATTATTTGCATCTTTTGTAGGCAAGAGATGATGCACTGGCCAATGAAGTACTTATCCAGGACTCGGAGGATAAAGATGATGACAGTGAATTTCCTTATAAGACATCTCCAGTACAGATAGAATTAGCTCCCAGTGAGACCAAACCTTTCACCAGGTATGTATTGTTTTTAATGTCTGTTTCATACATTAAATTGTTGGGTAAAATTCATGTTAATTTCAAAAATGTATATATTATAAACAAAAGATGAACCATATGCACATTTAAAAAGATTTCATGTGTAAAAAAAAATATTAAATTAAAAGATTGATTTAAGAATACTTTTCTCAGGATATATGTATAAATGTATGTATGTAACTTGGCAAAAAAGTAATTAGACATATTAATTTATTTCAATAAAATAGACTTTTTCCCTTAAAGCTATTTTTTTTAATCCTTGTAGGATCGGAAGCGATGAAGACGATGAGGATGCTGATGAGTCTCAGAGTGCTGATGATCCCTCTGATACAGCAGTGTCACACCTGATGGAGTGTTCTATGGAGGGAGACGGAACAGTGGACGAGGATTACGTTCCGGACGAAAACGACGAGGACCAGGGGGCACGCAGTGATTCTACTTCTCCCCAGAAAGACACGCCCACTCCCGAAAAAGCCACACCCACCAAAGATAGCCCTGCCAAGGAACCTACTTCAAATGTTCAGGTCAATGGACATGTAAGGAAAACAATTTTTATAATTTCCAAAAATAAATATCTCTGTATTTCTTGAAGAAATAGATGAGTATGAACACTGCAAACCAATGAAGAATTTGTCAATTTTGTATCATAAAGAATATTGGGCCAAATTGTTGCTTTGCTTAAAAAAGACTTTATTCTGTAAATTCTTTTGACAGATGGAAGAGGAAAATGAGATCACAGTAGAAGATTTACCAACAGGAAATCTGAACGTCTCAAAAGTAAATAGATCATTTCAATCATTTTTGGTGACATTTATAGAAAAGACAAACATAAATGAAGACTGTCCTTATTTTGTAATTTATAGGAACAAATAGAGAACAAAATGAATGAAGAACAACAGAGTAATGGAGATGTCAATGCAATTTTATCCACCATGGATGGGAAGGAGGAGCTAGCTGGTGATGGACAGTTCCTCAAGGAACCTCCCACTGCTTAGTGTGGTCTTGGCTGGGTTGGTAGGATTTAACATACACTTGTATTGAAGTAATTTTATTGGGATTTTTTTGGTTTATTCAGAATCACTTCAATTAAATATCTTTGATTCAGATACCCTTTTTTCAGTCTGAAATTCTCAAATTAAATTTACTAGAATAAGGCTATTGAATTTAAAAAGCCACGGTACAAATACAGTATATCATGGTGCATAAATGTTCTCTTAGATGCTTATGTAACTTTATATACTGTATCCAGGGAAATTTTCTCCCGTATAGCCCTACCCTCATTTAGGCAAATTTAAAACAGGGTGAATTGAAAGAATAAACAGGGCAAAATTGTTTGCAAATGTGAAAGGGTGAAAATAACCCTGTATACAGGACATGTATGAGTAAAATTTGGTATTTTAACATTCATTTGGCTGGACTGGGGATTAGCTGTCTCATTAACCTCAGAGGGAGCCTGGGCTTTGCTTACAAGTCCGTAGAATTAGACAGTGTAGTCTAAGTATGGGTTTCAAAGATCTACATGTAAATTTCTTACAATCAATGTCAAGATTCTAATAGTTGTCCTTACATTTGCTGAGAGAAAAGGCCTAGTTGAGCATAAAATTACAAATACACCAGGCAAATATTGCTTTAAGGACTGTGAACATACCTTGAGATAACCAGGGCAGTTAAAGCAATATGAGCTACAAGTTTGATGTCGAAAGTTTTTGTTGCAATATTGTATTAATTAACTATTAATTTATATGACAGAAAAAAGAACATTTAGGATCTTTTCTTTATATTTCAGACAGAAGAACTATTTATGTGCTTTGATTGAAGCAAAATTTCATTATTGTCGTCCTGTACAATATTGATTTCTTATAATACTCTACATTCCTTTGTAGAAATCTTTCTTCTGAATAAAAAAATAATCTTTATATCCATTCAATTAAACATAATGGTTTAAATTACATACAGGTTTATCATAATAGCATATTTTAACAGCAAAATTAATTTCTCCAAAATGCAGCTCATATTGCTTTAAAATTACCGAGATGAGATCAAAATATTCAAGTTTTTTTCAGACTATTTTTATAGTAAATACTGTCAGGACTCGGGACAAAGGTTGTCATTTGAAGTTCAGTTCTTGAGTACAAAAATTAACCTGTAAATGTTACAAGTGATGATGAATGTTATTTGTCTTTTAAAGGTTTCAGTTTTTTCTTTAAAATATTTTTGTAGGTGGCCATTGTTCAACGATAGAGGTAGTTCTGCCAAAGAAGCTTTTCTGATAGAAATAAAAATGCACACTTTGTGCAAGGAATGTTAAATGTTTAAGGAAATTGTTACTTTGTTAATTCTATTTAAGACTTGATATAATTGACAATTGATGTCAAATAAATTAATTGTTTCATTGTGTTTTTATTAAAATGCTAGTTGAGATACCATTGTATCCTCTGTCCTGATACTTTATATACTTTTTCTTCTGTTGTAAACTCATATTAAAAATTTGACAATGCCAACATTCAGTTAATAAAACTTAATAAAACAAGACTTTAGTCTAAATGAGCATGTACCTTCATAAATTTTATTAATGTTTCTTTCTATCAAAGACCAAGTGTGTGCAATTTATAGTTTATAAGCACATTGACACATGAATTCATCGTTTTCGGCTTTTCAATCATATACATGGAAAATACAGGGTTTGAAATGTAACATTTATTGTGCACAGTGAACATTTCATCTTAAAACATGCTATGATAACCACACTGGCATTGGTATATTTGTTTATGAATGGGACCAAGAAATACTGTTTATGTAATACGGGGGAGGTGATGTCAAAATGAGCAATTGTGTATCTAAATATCATTGGTCACCTGTACATCTTTAATGAATTTTTTCACAGTTTGTAAATATACTGTATATGTGAGAATGAAATAATTTTCTGTTGAAATTAAATAAAAACAAAATTTTTATCAAATTGTATATCAAAATAATGTTTGTTGTTCGTATAGTAAATTACCTGTCAATTTTATCAAAATTTACCATGTGATACTTGTGCATATTACATGCATTAGATGTAGAATCTCAATATTAATTCGTTAAGATCTGTAATTATTTGCTGATGTTATACAATATCTGTGAAGGAGAACCAACACATTCCATTATTTTGTTGTGATATTATATCTGACACATCATCTAGGTCATCCGTCCACAAAATGTTCACTCTTTAAAATATTTTTACTGAATTACAATCAGAGGCTATATCGTATCAAGTTGCAAAATGTTTATTTTGTTCCGTATTGTATATTTCTTTGTGTGTGTGTTTTTTTTTTTAAAGTTGTGCTACTTAAGATTATAGGGTTGTCATTTGTTAATAACTTGGATAGGTATAAATTAAATAAAATTGTCAGAATTCTCTGTGTGTATTATGTTCTATATTTCATGTATTACAGAGAAAGCAATTTAAACTTCAAAGCACTAAAGCCAGCCTGGTAAGCACTTGCATAGTTACAAAATTTTCTTTAAAAAGAAAAGGGATACCTTATTATGCCTCAAGCAAAAGAAGTGGAGGGGGGATATATAAGAGTCACCTTGACTGTCTGTCTGAGCAAAGGTGTCTGCATGTCCATTTTCTTACAAAAGAACATAAATTCTACTACTTCACACTAAAAATTTTTATAACTTGTATCTTGTCCGTATTTTTCTTATGGATATCTTGTTGAGTTCCAATTTTGCACAAAGACTTATGACCTGACCTGATGATTTCCGAAGACCTTGGCCGAAGGTCATTTGTTCAAGGTCACTAAAAGAAAAAGTTCATTCAGTAATTGATGAAAATGAGTCAGTTTTGTTTATTTTTAGGTATGTACATATACAAAATGAACTTTTATTTTCTGAGAAAAAAAATATGACACTGTTGACTGAAAAAAGAGAAGTTTTGGTTATTTTATGAGCTTAATTTAAGTTTGTGGGTTACTGAGAAAAAAAATATGACACTGTTGATATCTGAAAAAAGAGAAGTTTTGGTTATTTTATGAGCTTAAGTTTTTTATGTTAAAAGGCTAGCTACACCTGTTTAAGGGTTATGACCAAGGTTAACATTTTATAAGATAGGACAAACTCTGGGTCAAGGTCAAAAGGTCAAGGTTGTTGGTTTTTAAAGAAAGGCCTTGTCTCAAAGATTACATATGGAAAGTATGAAAGCGCTGGCCCTTACAGTTCAAAAGTTATTGCCAAGGTTCAAGTCTATAAAAAGTACGTCAAACTCTAAGGTCAAGGTAAAAGGGTCAAGATTCTTGATATCAAGTGAAAGGTCTTCTCACAAGGATTACACATGTTTTTTTGTTCTATAGTTATGGCCAAGGTTAAAGTTTGTAAAAAGTAGGTCAAACTCCAAGGTCAAAGGGTCAAGGTTGTTGATATCAAATGAAAGGTCTTGTCACAAGGATTAAATTTGTGAAGTATGAATGCCCTAGTCATATCCCTCCAAAAATTATGGTAAAGGTTGTATGTTTAAAAGGTTTTAAAGGGTCACAAGATTATATATGTGAAGTATGAAAGCCCTAGCACTTATTGTTTAAAAGTTATAGCCAAGGTTCAAGTTTTTTCATAGGTACTGACATCTCCAAGGTCAAAAGGTTAAGGTTGTTGGTATCCAATGAAAGGTCTTTTAAATTTTTTAGTAAAAGTGGATCAAACTCCAAGGTCAAAAGGTCAAATTTGGTGCTACCCAAATAAAGGTCTTGTCACAAGGAATACACATGTGAAATATGAATGTCATAGCACTCCACTAAATCAAAAGTTATAGGCAACTTTAAAGTTTTTGCAGACAAAGAGACATACAGACAGACGGACGGACACGACAAAAACTACTTCATTTACGGGGGCATAAAAATATGTTGACTTACCCCCCCCCCCCCCATTAGATTAATCTGTGTCTCGGGGTAAGTCCTCACTACAAAGTTGATCTGCAGTCATATATCATTTTAAATCCCCATGATGCTTCCTGCGCAGAGAAAAATATCTTAATATGATACCATACGCTAGTTATGGTGGAAGCTACTTCAAGCTAGGCTTTCAATGTTACCCGGAAAATGATCGTTATGATTTAACTTTTACTGTGCGAACACTGTTTCCGGTATTGTTTCTGCTGCCGAACTCTGCATTGAGTGTTTTATTTTTGATAACGCTGCATGAACCAGGCGTTGCTCATTGATAATTATACATGGAGCATATTGGAAAACAAGTGAAGGTTATCCTAAAAGATGGCTCTCAGTTTGAAGGCTTTGTCCACTCTATGAACATAGACACTGGCAAACTTGCACTGCACAAAGGTACTTTTTTCACTTTCTTACCTACTTCATAAATCAGTAGATTCAGTAACAATTCAGTAATCTTTTAGTTTTACAAAAAATATTGTTTCTGTGAATATTTTTTTTTAAAAAATTCTTACAATGCATTTACACCGGTCTATTGCATCTATTTTTTATCAAATGAATGGCATTTGCATTTTTAGAATCTTTGTTTGGTTCTAAAAAAATGTTTCGATTTATTCCTTCAGGTTAGATGCATTGATTAACATGTAACATGAAAGAGAAAATAGAACTAGGCCTATATTTAAATTCATGATTACAGATAGAAAAACGTTTTTGAGTGACTGGCATATGATATATCTTCAAATATTTCAACTAAAAGTAAAACTTTTAAGAATGAATCTGCCAGAGTGTACATCTCAAGTTTATTTTTTGACTGTTAGTGTTTCAGAATTGATTATTTTTCAGACATAACCCCTTAGAATAAGTGTTATTTTCCAATGTTTTTACTGAGTGGTAAAAATATGATATTTTGCTGCTGCATGGTCTGTATGATACTGAACCAGAGATGTTTGACTGACCACAATGAAAGTTTTTTTTTGTTTTTCCTAACCATCACTGTCACCTTATATTTAAATCCTCAGCTTCAGCAGGATCATTTAAAAAGAGTCAACAAGAATACAGATGTCAATTTATATGTTGAATCATATCTATGTTATTATAAAAATTAAAAGCTTAATTAATTTTTGTCACAGGTTTTTTTCTGTTGAAATGTTATTTTCCTTAAAACCAATTAAAATTGTTGCCATGGGCTTGAAGACCTTTGGCAAATAGTGTACATGTAATTGTCTAGTCCAACAAAAAAACATGATGCTGGTGAAATCAGTCAATTAATAGCACTTACTTATCATGTTAAGTATATTACTTGTTCCTTTAATAGATTATCAATTGAGTAAACAGGACATACAATAGTCCTTAAGAAACATATTAAGATTATTTGTGATTGAGTGAATAATCCCTCTTATGTGTACTTAATTTCCTTTTCTTATACATTTACAAGAAGATATTGTTATAGAATTAGCTTGAAGACAAACAAAACTGTACCACATCAAAAAGATTCTTGTATTTAGTGTCAAACACTTAAGAGTGAGAGTAAATGATACAAATGAAATGATAGTATTAAATTTATTCAATGATATAAAAAAATGTGAAAACTTGCAGTTAAAAAATTTTAAAAAGTGCATTACATCATGTTTATTCTACAAATCAATTTTAAAATCTTCTCTGGAAATAGAAATATGTGCTCATCATCTGTTTTTAAGAAAATGCCATAGATTTCAGAACTGCAATTTCATAATTAAGAAACAAGGGATTTTTTGATGCAGTACGTAGACAAAACATAATCCAGATTTTATCAACTAGGGATGTGCAATTTTATCAGTATACCGGTATATCGCGATTTTTTTGTTGCGTGATACGTATCAAGATATGGAGACCTAAATAGCGTCATTTAGGTACATATTATAAAGTCCAGAAATTATTCATTTATTTGTTCAATCTTTCAAATTACAATTACAGAAAGTATAAAAAATGTTGTAAAAAGGGAAAAGAACTGCATCTTACCATCCAAACATAATTGATTTTATATACATAAAAATTTCAAGAAAGTAAAATTTTGTTTTTCCCGTATATTTCTTAGAAAAATAATGACTTTTCATATAAAATCATTGTAAAAACTGCTTTTAAAAATATCATGATATTATCATAATATTGTGGGGAAAAATCGTGATATATTGCGATACGAAATTTTTGGCAATACCCATCCCTATTATCAACATTGTTACATTTTTATTCTGTCATAATTTCATGTTTATTTTAGTTACAAATGAAGATGGAAAAAAGCTTCAAGGGATACAGCACTTTTTTAATGATGAAATACAGAATAGTAAGTACTGTAAAATCTCAAATATTCATAGGGTCAGATATTAGAGGTTTGAGGGAAAAATATTGGTTTGTGGGGATTTGATGTCATGGTTGAAAAATGTAAAGTAGTGATCCATTGAAAATTTACATTTCGTGATGGTGATAATTATGTGAATTTCTCCATACCATGAAAAACGAAAATAAAAACCCAACGAAAATTAGTGATTTCACAGTTACTATAATTGCATAGCTTTCATCAGAATCCTCTAAATATTAAATTCTCAACATCATTAAGTACTAGCAAGATAAATTTGAACTGTTTATTTGGATCAGCTGAACTACCCATTCAGCTTTACTTCATGAGGTGTTACATTTTAAATGAAATCATTACCTTCTAGTTTTTAAAAATTTTTCCCCTAAATTTTCTTTTCAGTTTACGCCTTTGAAAAAGAACTACTAGCATCCAGCAAGAATACAGAAGAAAAATTGGTGGATAAAAGGTAGGATAAATAATAATTTAAAGAAATTTATTTTATCAAAGGAGGGTTCTATTATACTGTTTTACCCTTGTGCATCTGTCTATCTGTGTGTGTGTCTGTCCGTAACAAATTTTGGTCGCAGTTTTCTAAGCAACTACTCATTGCTGATGCTTGAAATTTTAACACAATCTTCTGTGAGGCATGCCATATGGTGGGATTCATTTTTGGTCAACTCCGATGACAACTTCCTGCTTATCTGTACATCTGACTGTTTCATACATAACAAATTTTTGTCACAGTTTTCTAAGCAACTACTCATCGCAGATGCTTGAAAATTTAGTATATACTTTGTTAAGGCATGCAGTACAGAGGGATTAATTTTTATATGAATCTGATGTCAACTTCCTATTTATCTGTGCATCTATCCATAACTGAACTTATGTTTATTAAAATGATATTGCATATTCACATCAGAGCCGGGGTAATACTAGTAAGCATTGGCTCACAGACTTCTTGTTTTTTCCCGCTTTTTGTTTATTTGTTACCCTATTTCTAAATTAATAGTCAAAATTGAATTTTGAAGATTGACAAAGGGTTTTTAATTCTAAGGGGTAAGTTTCTAAGCAGGCTGATATTATAGGTAAGAAATTATTGTTTGAAAAATCAAATGCCATTGCTTATCATGTAGTTATTTGTAATTTATAATTTATTTGTATTTTAATGCATATGCAGGGAAAAAATATGTGCATTTAATAATTAACTCCTCTTTAGCCTTAAATATATGGGCTGAAATGAATTGTGATTATTCAATTTAAATATAATATTAAAAATTATTTTGCAGAGAGAGTGGAAGGAAGATGATCCACTCGAAGTATGTACCAGCTCATCTACAGAGAATGCGGGACTTTAACCGCAACTCTGTTTTATTGTCCAACATATCCACTAATGGTGTAGACAATACAGTCAAACAAGGTAATGTTTTAATGGACTCCAGAAACACTATAATGCCAGGAGAATAAATATTTGATTCTTGTTGTTTTAATGTTGACCTCCCTAAATATTAATCATAGATATGTTTGTTTTATTTCTGTTGATCAATCTAAGAAATATATCTTTTTATCTCCATGATTTCTTACAGATAACAAAAGTTCTGATTACGACTCAAGCAGTGACCCTGAGACTCTGGAAGCAGGCACCAATGCTCCTTATGTGGTCATCAATAAAATGGACAGGAAATACCAAGATGCTGTATGATTACTTTTACACATTCTGGTCTTTTTATAGTTAATCAAGCAAGCTTGAAGAATTAATACAAACACAACTTTGTCAAGATAATTGGGTGAAATAACTATGCATGTTCGCACAGTAAAGATAATTTTTTGTATGTTTTATGTATATTTTTGGTTATAATAATTGTAGATTGAAGCAGTCCTGAATTGTGCTGTGGTAGGGTTGGCCATGCAGGGTGTATGTATAGGAAGATCTGGAGAGGTCTGTTGGGTACAGGTAAGTAACTCTATAAATGTCCGAGTGTTATTGGAATTTTTCAGTTTACTGCTCTATGATTTTTTATCAAAGAGATAAACTTTGATAATGTGTAATATATCCATTCCATATGTGTATTTATTTTTTTTTTCAAATGAAAAGAAAGAAAGTACACAACAGTCATTTATAAGTTCATGACCTTTTTCTGCTTTTCAAACTTTGAAAATTATGATTGCCCAGAGAATATTACACAAAGAGTATTTTGAAATAAATACAACACATATAATATTTTTTGATTTGTAATTTTTCAGTTTGCAACTGACAGAAATGTATTTCTGTTTGATGTGCTTGAGCTGTCAGCAAATTGCTTTGAAGAAGGAATTAAAATTATTCTGGAAAATCCTGACATTTTAAAAGTAAGTAGGCATCAGAAAGATTAAGGGGATATATACAAAACAAAAATGCTAAAGTTGGAATGTATTATTTTCTAACCAAGACTTATGAAACATTGTATTTTAAAAGGGTTACATATTTTTCTCATATTACACAACTGTAATAAAAAATGTCACTCATCATATAATTTCCTTGCACAAATATGTACCATCATGTTCATATATTTGCAACTTAAACAAAAATCTTTAGCTTGTCTTTCTGTTACAGGTAACCCATGACTGTCGGTTGATGTCTGATTATCTATTCCACTGTCACAACATCAAGCTTGTCAATGTTTTTGACACACAGGTGAGCGGGAGATTAAAATTATATGGAAAAAGAAACACCTATGGTAAATTTGTTTTCGTAAAGACGATAAAGTACATGACATTACTGGTACCATTTTACTAAGCAAATAAGCATAAAAAATGCTTAATTGAAAGTTATACCAGTAAAGACTTCATTTTATTGCAAGCCACATGTTTCTGAGTTCATTCTAATTCTACAATCAGTTTTACAGAAATAGACTGGAAACAAAAGACTATGACTTGCAATGATATTTCAAAGATTTGATTTTATCCTCAAAGCATTTGAATTGTAAACTATGATAGGAATGTCTGGCACTATGATTATCTTTTAAACGTAAATAGATTAAACTTGGAAAATACATTCAGGTACACAAGAGTTAGCTCTCTTTTATCTCATAAGTGGGGGAAAAGTATTTGAATTCATGAAATGTTTTGCAAGCGTGAATATTTAAAAAGAATGCTCTATACAGGAAGTTTTAAATCTCATGTTTGTTATTTATACCCGCCCCCTTTCTACAAACAAACAAAGTTTCATTTCAAGGTGTTCTGTAAACCACTTTCAATTCTTGAGAACTTTATGCTAGCCAAAGTTTTATCTGTGCATATATTTGTATTCTTCAAATTCATATTGAACAGTAACCAAAATTCTTGAAATTTTGTGTTAAATTTTGTTGGGGAGAAAAGATATAAGGTACCTTGTCCTATTCCAGATTCATTTAAAATTAATTAGTGTTTAAGTTTAAAATCAAAATAAGACTGTAAATAAATAGGATTCAGTATCTGAGTTATACACTGTAGTGTTAAAGTTATGCTTTCATTTTCCTTTATTTTCTTGACTTTTTAGTTCACCTGAGCTGAAAGCTGAAAGGCCAATGGGCCTCAAGGTGTGTCCCCGAAAATATGGCTATTCTTAATGTTTACATCATTGATTAATAATAATCAAACATTCATTGATTTGTGTTTCTATTTAAGGTGGCTGATGTGTTTGTGGATCGCCTATTCAAGAGAGGCGACTGGCCTCGCTTTGTCAAAGGTCTTGCTGATTGTGCACTGAATAACCTTGACCTGGAGCCTGAGCAAGTTTTTGATCTGAAGACCAGGGAGAAGTGTAAAAAGGTGATATCACTTAATGGAAAAGTCGATCTCAAATTGATGTCACATAGTGGAAAAGTCAGTGTCAAGTACAGTAACAAGAAATTAATTGATAGAAAAGGGCTATTTTCTTATGCAAATAAAGAGTCTTTCTTCTAAATCAATAAAATATTGTTCTGAATTGACTACAAGTGTAATTACCATTTCATATGATGCAATATCAAAAAAAATTGCATTTGTGAAAATTAATTTTTTTTTTTGAACAGAGTGATGAGGAGATTTGGGCTACCCGTCCCATCAGTCGACAGCTGTTAGATGCTCTCTATAAAAATGTAGTTCATTTACGGCCACTACGACAGGTCCTCATTGAGAAAATGATGGCAGAATACGTAGCAGGCGTTGATGTTTATCTGTCTCAGGTCCGGGACTCCTCCATGAAAGACGCCAAAATGCACCAGGTTAGCTCCAGAATATAATCATGCATATGCAAATTTTCCCATAATAATGTTACATTTCTTCAATTTGAAGCAGTTTATGAAATGAAATGCAATTTCAAAGGTTTAAGAGAGGAATTTATGTATTTTATCTTGATTTCTATAAGTAGAAAACTTTTAGTAAAGTGTATTCTACATATACATGTACATGTACTTCTTTATGTAGAAAAGAGAAACCTTATTTTTCATGTAAATAAAGATAGCTTGTACAAAAGAATTGGCAAACTACATCTCATAGCTCACTATGTCTATATACAGACTAAATAACAAAGTGTAGGATAAAATCTCATACATTCTATATCTTTTATATCTCTCTGCAGGCCAATCTTCTACCTATGGCATTTCAAGGCCTACGAAAGCTGATGCCTCACTATCACAGTTATCAATGGAATAATAACAGAAAGCTAGATTCTGAGACCTCTAACGTGAAGGGCTTCACAGACAATGTGGTACCTATACGGGACCCCAAAGTTATCATCAGTCATGACTCTATATGGCATCAAGGGCCATATCAGGGTAAGTCTTGAAGATTCTTCACTGCATTCTTAAATAATTTAATTTTAGTTGTAACACATCATTTGATTGGGTAAAAGATTTTATCCATTTTGTATAACATGACTTGCCTACGTCAGATTGAGTTACGTCAAAAGCATATTTCTTTCATACGTTACTTTTAAATAATATGCTATATTTTAAGCCTTTTCAGGAGGAAAAATTGTCTCATTGTCTATGTACTAATACACTGAAATTAAATTATAAGGAATAAAGCTTATTTCAACTAATGTTATATGATATAACATAACTTGGGGCAGTTTATGCTTTTTTTATAAACTGCGAAGCGGTTTATAAAGTGTAAACTGCCCCAAGTTATGTTATATCATATAACAAAATTTGAAATAAGCTTCATTCCTTAATTAAATTCTTATAGCAAAATATGTTACTTTAATTTGTTGTGCATCTAAGATATTTAAAATGGGCGGAAATTTTAATCTTAGTTGTACAAAGCATTTTTGTGCAAAGGGAAATTTAAATTGTCAAATGAAGAACCAAACCCCTAACAAGATAATCAAGGAAAGACAAAAGTAGGGACGGGTCATTACATGTAATCATCATCACATTTTGTCTGTGGTCTGTCTAGATGTATGTCTGTCTTTAAATTTTTCACATTTTCAACTTCTCAAGAACCACTGGGCCAATTTTAACAAAATTTGGTACAAAGCATTTTTGGGCATGGGGAAATCTAAATTGTTAAAAGAAGGGCCAAGCCTCTTATGAGGAGAGATAATCAAGAAAAAACAAAAATAGGAGGGGTCATAAAAAATCTTCTTTTCAAGAACCACTGGGCCAGAAAAGCTGAACCATGGAGCAGTGTAAATTCTAAACTATTCAAATCATGACTCCCAGGGTAGGGTGGGGCCACAATAGGGAAACCAAATTTCACATTGAAATATATAGCTAAAATCTTCTTCACAAGAACCACTCGATGGACCAGAAAAGCTGAATTTTTTTTGAAAGCATCCAGGGTTGGAGTAGAGTCTAAATTGTTCAAATTATGACCCAAAATGGTAGTATGGGGCCTCGATAGGGAATTCATTTTTTTTCACTAAATCTTTTTCTAAAGAACCACTGGGCCAATTCAAATCATGTCTCTTTGGGGGTAGGGTAGAGCCAAACGAAAGTGAGTATTACAAAGGGAAAAGACAGCAGGACCAAAGCTCCCGAAGTGATCAGTGTGGCCCATGGGCCTCTTGTTTATATTCTTTTATATGCTAAAAAGTGATTTATTATTAGTTGATTATACTTTCTTTCACTTCAGGTCAGCATATGTTCAAGCAAGTGGCAAGTCATTTGAAGTTTGTAAATGAAGATGGAACTCCAGTCAATTTGGAAAATCACCAGAAAGAGGGTACTTCTGAAAAGATGGAAAATCAGAGATCTGTTAATACTTCTACCTCATCAGCTATCAGTCCTCATGTCAGCCCAGTCAAGAAAATGGACCAAACCCAACCCCAGAATGTAGGTGTGCCTCTGTCAAATGGTGAAGAAAAGAGAAGCCCAGCATCTCCAATGAAAGGTCTCTCACATATGAAAGAAGTTTTGGAAATGCAGAAAGCGATGAAGGAGTCTGAATTGGAGGAGGTGTCAGCTGGGACATTGATAAGATCCGTTCTGAAGCAGACGGATCCCAAGAAACTGGAACACAAGGAGGAGGATGATGAAGCCTACGCATTCAGACCAGCGGGTGTTATGATACATGCCAAGAAGAATGACAAGACGACGACAAAGAGACAGAGAGAGGTGGATGAGCTGGAGTTAGAGATGGCTCAGTACGTCATGGAGAATCAGAATCTAGAAAATTCAGAGCAGGAGGAACAGGGTTATGATGACTGGGGAGGCACTAGAAAGAACCTTGTTCTTGACACACAGGAAAAGAAGGAGGACACTTTATTGAAGAACTTTCTAGCAATGGCCGCCAAGGCGAATGCAATTAAACAGTCTAACTTTGACCATCAACTAAATTCCGTCCCAACTTATACCAGTCTTGGAGGTTGTACTGTAGTCCCAGATTATGCTGCTGTGAGAAGTCCTCCATCTGTTGTAAGTGATACTCAGGGAAGCCTTTTATCTCCTCAACAAAACATGGAAAACTATTCCACCCAACATGAAAACTTGGTAAGTGATGATAATCACAGTGTGCTAAGTTCTGACACCCTGACACAAGGTAGTATCCCAAGTTCTCATCAGAGATCCACTAGCACAGGTCACCTAACTCAGCACCGGTGTCTGTATCGAGGCCAGATATCCAGGGCTAAATCACCCTCAACCTCCCAGAGTGGGGGGTCAGCTCTCAACACCAGCTTACCATCATCATTTGAACAGTCCATTTCAAATCAGAGATCTATCAGTTTACCTACGACACCTATCAGCAACAGTGAGAGGTCTCAGGAAAATCCTCAGCAAAACGGAACTACAAATGTGTTAAATGGTGCAACACCTTCTATTGCAAATCTTTCCAAACTAGCCTCTATTATTACTAAATCTTCAATGAGATCTACATCATCTGCTGATAGAGAGCATTCTAGAGACTTGACCAATTCCTCAGTGTCATCCACACCTCCTAAACCCACCAGCAGTGTTCAGGAAGCATCCTTTACTAACCATGTTTTATCAGCCGTCCACTCCTCAGAGTCTTCTAGATCCACCACCAGTGTTCAAAAGCCATCCAATAATGACAGTCCACATTCATCATCTGCAGGTATGAATGGGTACACACAGAATTCTGTAAAAAGTCCAGAAAGTGTGAGTGCAGCTCTGTCATCTACAAACAGCAAAATACAGAGACTGAAAATTCTTGCAGACGCCATGAAAAAGCCTCAGTAATGATACCATCATTTTGTTTAAAGCCAGACATGAGTAGATTGATACATCTTTCAACTGAAGTGAATTTATCATAATAGAACATCATTTATAGTAAACAGTACAATATAACAGGTAAACAATGTCAATGTTTTGTACCAATTTCAAAGAAAAATTATTACATGTAATTGATTCTGTAAGAAGTAATGTAAACATTGAATATAAAATCTGGTAATTCTTTTTATCAAATTGATTCACATTCAAATGATTTCTTGTGAAGAACCACACTAATCAAACCAACAAGTCAAACAATTTGCAAATTCTTTCACTTCGGCAAAAATGTCTTCTCTGCTAATGTTTTGTTCCATGGAAATCACAAAATTTTACCTGGTAAAATTACCTCTATCCATGTTTACAGTACTCAATACTGCAAAATCACTAATTTTTGGATGGTCGACTTTCAAAGCTTAGGGAAAAATATTAATTAATTGATAAATGGTTGAAAAAGTGTGGATTTATTTGAATTTTGAATTTTTTTATTTCATGAAGGTAATAAATTTGTTAGCCTTTTCATATCACAAGAAGTATCAAAACAAAGAAAATGATACTTACCCTCCCCTTCCCTCCCCCACCACACACACACAAACACACCCTAATTAGTGGTTTTGATCAATTATTTGTTTGTTTTCAAGAGCACTACCAAAGTCATTTTTTTTAATAAAATGTAAACTTTCTAGTCTCTGTATTTTGGGCACTAGTATTTACAGAAACACATACATGTAGTGTCTTTGTTTCCTTGACAGAATATGTGTAGAACAGAATTTACATTTAAATTTATATCTGTCAGTTGGAATATTTCTTTGTTTCTTTAAACTAGACAATGGGATTGGGGAAATAAGTACAGTTGAACCTCAGTATCTTGAACACTGATATCTTGAATACCATGGATATGTCAGTGACTTGGAAGTCCTAAATACTTATTTCTTAAGTATTATATCTTTGATATCTTGGATCCTTGAACATCTCAAAACTTTTTTTTCTCAGTTTCACCGAGGTCTATATATCAAGGTTTGACTGTGTGTAGATTAATGGGACTCCACTGTTAATTTTTTTATATACAGTGGACCTTCAGATATCCGGATGCTTCAGTATCCGGACGATTTTTCTTCGGAACGGAAATTTTTTTACGTTATTTTGTCTTGTTTAACTGGTAATTCAGATATCCGAACACATCACATATACGGACAATTTGACTAGGAACCCAAGCGTCTGGATAAATGAGACTCCACTGTATACTGAAAGTGCCTAGTCATGATACTTGTATTAAATAGTCAATGACAATGTTTGTTCTAAATTTGGAAAATGCTTATTAATAAATAAGTGTAGTAAAACATGCTTAACGCTATAGTAAAGTGCCAGGAAGAATTTTAAATTGTTATTAATAATTTGTTATATCTTTTAAGGTTTTTTTCAAACTACAGGGAATGAAAATCAATTTTCTATCAGACTTAGTGTGAATTCATGATTAAGTCTAGTTATTTGGAAGCCTAAACTACTTTTCTTAGACTTATTTATTATTTTTGATACCTTGTACCCAGTGGTACCCTTGAATATTCTAATGTTTTTTTTTTTCTTGGTCCCATCCAGTTCAAGGATACATGTACTAGGTTTCACTCTGTGTTGATTTATTCTGGCATTTTTTAGAAGGATGAAACATTGTAATGATAGAAACTCAGAAATTGAGCATATGAAGTAAATCAGAACTAGTCAAAAGACAGATTTATTTTAGAAACTTCCTAAATATGCTCAAGATAAAGATGTATGTGTAAATCATTTCTTAAATTACACTCTTTAATACAGAAAAAAAGAAAATGTTGTAAATTTATATGAATTTAGTTTGCCTTATAGCAAATGCATGTAGTTTATTTGAGGTATTGGTGAATGCTGTCATAATTTTCTAGTTCATTAAGGTCTTCCGTTTCCAACAGTTAATTAATTAGTGTGTAAAATTTAAGGATCAACAGATTTATAGGCTTTCGTTTCCAGACAAAGGCTCAGAGACGGCTAAAGCTGGAGCAAGAATTCTACTGATTTTAGATAATAGAAGGATTGAAGTTGTGCACATCGATTTTTGTTTTTCAATTTCTCTATTCAAAATGGTGCTATATAGAGGTAAAAAATTAGAACGCTTAAAAGAGCCAAAAATTACTCATATTTTGCTTTTTATCTTCTAAACTAAAAATATTTTGTTAAAATATATAGAACATAATTTGTGCAGAATTAGAAGATCTTTCAAATGATATCTCGGAAAAAGGGCTGACCCCTAAATTAAGGGATCTAGAGGGGCCAAAAGTTTTTTCCAGATATCTCAAAAAGTATTGAGAATTTGCTATACATCAAAGAAGCAAAGTTGTTGAAAATCTCTGGTAAAATCTACTGATGTCATCAAAATACATCCTGTGACGTCACTTCTGGCCAATCCGGAAGTTGTCTGAAACTGCATATTTTTGCCGTTTTTGACATGTTTTGGGGAAATATTTGTCACTGGAAGCATGAAACTTAATTTTCCGTCCGTCGACGTCACTTCCGATCAAACAGGAAGTAACAAAAATGGCTTACTTTTGCAATTTTCAACATAGATTTGGAAGATTTAAATCATTAGAGACGTCATTTCTCTTTTTTTTTTAAAAATAAAAGTCACTTCAGGTTAAACAGGACGGAAGACCTACTCGTTGCTTTGCAATGAGCTTTGCTCTAGTTACATTAATAATTATAGAGAAATACAGCTATTGGCGCCATGCATTGAAACTTTGTGATGTAAATCTTGTGTAATTTTTATATCAGTATCTGATATATTCATTAAGATATAATTGTTTTTGCTTTTACTTGCCTAGTGGATGGAATGGAATTAGTTGTAATATACATGATTTTTGGCATAAATTGTTGTCCAAAAAAAAAATTGAGAGATCTTAAATCATATTGTAAAAAGCAGCTATTTTCACTAAATCTAGATCAAATGGCTTTTTTTTTTTTAGATACTTACAACACTGAATTATTGTATTGTTAATTAAGACCAGTACATTACAGGTATGCCTGAATATATATTTGAAATAAAAAAAATATATTGTTGTTAGAAATAATCAAAGAACATATTCTTTACGGTTAGATATTATGTAAAGAAATAATTATTAGTGTATTTCTTTTGTTAGATACATATATATGAGACTCAACAAGACAAATATATTTATGCATGCTTTTGTCCAAAATATTTGACGTTTTCCAGACTTTATTCTTTTATTTTAGTTTTTACAATTTTGAAAATATGAAATTGTTACAAGAATTAAAAAACCTGGAAACCGTCAGATATTTTGGATTATGCGTTTATATGTGGACTGGTTATTGTAGCAGTAGTAGACTCGTATTTCAAAAGAACTATTATATCATTTTCTTTTTTGAATTTTGAAAGAATGGGAAATATTCAAGTATATACATGCACTACTTTTATGTTGTGCATGGATCAGAATGAGATGTATGATGGCCATTAGGTGAAGTCGCCGGTTTGATGAGATTGTGCTGTAAACTTGTCTGATCTGGACTTGACTGGATTTTCTATCTGATTGTGACTGTTTACTCATATCAACTCACTCTCCATAAGATGTCAAATACATGCAATAGTTTTGCTGAATGTTTATAACGTATGTACTTGTAATTTTGATATTTTGCAATATAATGAGTAGATTGAACTTATATTTGAAACCGGTAAATTAGAATTGTACTTTTTATACAGCTTTAAACCTAGACATTGCAAGACATTAAGGAAATATAACATTAGTTGCATTTGAATTGTATTTTATGAATAATATTAAGTTTTTAAAAAAGATTTATGTGTTCCAAAACCTTTTTGTTACTGCGTTGACATAGACTATGCATTTTCTGGATTGTTTATAAGGCAATAAACATCCGATTATTTCTTACTTTAATTTGTCTAATTGTTTTCCATACTATATACCTGTATTTACACACCCTGTACATATTTACTGTATGGTTGCATCTTGCTGAGTTTTCACGAGCGCCGCAGTTATGAAACTATGTACTTACGCAGTTTTTATATGACAGGCTGGTTTTGGATGGTATTCAAAAAAGTCCTGCGCAGAAAAGAATACCATTTTAATTACAAATCTCATTTGTTAATGTTAGGAATAACTTGCGTAGTATATAAATTATTCCCTTTTGTACATTAAATTGTGCGTTAATAATTACATGTATCATCTTTATCTTGAAATTTCGCGAGGAACTAACTGAGGAACTAAAAAAAAGACGCCACTGTACTTTTACTGCCATAATTATTTAGATGTACCAAGCATATTTTTTTTATTATACCTTAAAAATGTATCCTATATAAATCTATACTATAAAAAGTCCAACATTCCCAATGTTTTACTTAGTGTGCATGGAGAAAAAACTCAGTCGATAGAGGGAAATTAAGATGTTGGACCTCTTACGTCACAGGGTTAGCGGGGTCAGCTATATCTAATTTGCATTTCTTTCAACAGAACTTGCAGTGCGGATAAACGAAATTTACTTCATGATATCTCAAAATAACAAGAGGCCCAGGGGCCACAGCGCTCACCTGAGCACATCGGCTAGAAAAAAGCACATATCAGATCAGAACTGAAAGTTTGCTGGGGGGGGGGGGGGGCTTGAATTTTAAACCCCCATGATTTGAAAAAAATTAGAATCTAAACTACCTGAGGATGATTCCATTTAAATAGAAAAATATCACTAATCATGGCTTTGAAGTACTTGAAAAGAAGATTTTAAAAGGTTTCCCTATATATCCCTATGTAAAATTTTGGTCGGCCATTTTGGCCCCACCCTAGCCCCAGGGGTCATGATTTGAACAAACTTGAATCTACACTACCTGAGGATGATTCCACATGTGTTTCATCTTTCCTGGCCCAGTGGTTCTTGAGAACAACATTTTTAAAGATGTTTCCAATATATTCCTATGTAAAACTTTGGTCGGCCATTTTGGCCCCACCCTAGCCCCAGGGGTCATGATTTGAACAAACTTGAATCTACACTACCTGAGGATGATTCCACATGAGTTTCATCTCTCCTGGCCCAGTGGTTCTCGAGAAGAAGATTTTCAAAGATTTTTTCTATATATTCCTATGTAAAACTTTGGTCGGCCATTTTGGCCCCACCCTAGCCCCAGGGGTCATGATTTGAACAAACTTGAATCTACACTACCTGAGGATGATTCCACATGAGTTTCATCTCTCCTGGCCCAGTGGTTCTTGAGAAGAAGATTTTTAAAGATTTTTTCTATATATTCCTATGTAAAACTTTGGTCGGCCATTTAACTGCCCTTCCAGAGAATTGGCCCCACCCTAGCCCCAGGGGTCATGATTTGAACAAACTTGAATCTACACTACCTGAGGATAATTCCACATGAGTTTCAACTTTCCTGGCCCAGTGGTTCTTGAGATGAAAATGTGAAAAGTTTACAACGACTACGACAACAACGACAGACAACGGACAAATTTTGAAAAGTAAAAGGTATAACATTTACCAACTGTGTTCTCGGTCAAAATGCTTTTTGTCGACTCCTCAAACCAACATGTTTGCCTTCGGCCTTACGCATAGTGTTTGGCGGATCAAAATGTAAACTTGATCAAAACGCGTGTTGCCCTCGAACCAGTCAATAAATGTACATTGTATAATGTTGAGATTACAGCTATTAAGGCTTTACAATCATATCGAATTAATGCTTTTAAACATCAACACAGAATTATTTCTGTAACATTTTATTGCGTATTTTGGCATATTTTACATTTCACATGAGGTATGCAGATTTTGAGATGTGATGTAGCTGTATGTTTATCCGTTTTCATATAACTGTTGAACGAACACGTGTCAAATTTTTAACCAACAACTGTAAATATAACAATAACAATATTTGTAGTTTACCATTCTGTGAAAAATGATAAGCAAGGTGCTCTTTTAAAAAATGCAGTATGACTATGCTTTAAACGAATAAGTTATCTAACAATATTCGTGCTGAAAGCAGACTAACAATAGTGCTCACGCACATGCGTCAACTTTCCGTGACCGGAAGTCCTTTGCGTTTCCGTTTGATCTTTTCTTTCAATGATGGCGCAAGTTTCACAGTTTGTGGACGATCAAAAATCTGTTCTACATTTTCAGGACTTGTTTTGTATGTTTGAATTATTTCTAGCTGAAGGAGTTGTCCAGAAAGAATATTCACTTCCTGCTCCAATTTCTCCAAATTATCTGAATATTTTTCAAAATCCGTTTTTAGCGTATCGTAGGTTTTGACACTTGTTTCCACCTTTTCGGTTATAAGTATCCGTTCCTGAGATTTCACCATTAACTCATCCTCCACATTTGAGAGCTCTTTCTCAAGCCCAATTAGAAACTCCTCTAACTCACGAACCTGTTTCACCAAACGTTGTCTTTTCATCTGAAGATTATAGTTTTTCCGAGTTTGTGTCATGGTTATGGACAGGAAATCGGCCATACTAGATTTCTGTACCTTTTCGTCGTGTTTGCTTTTCTTTTCCTGTTTAACACCATTTAACTGTCCTTCCAGAGAATTCAGTTCAGTTTCGATTTTTTGAAGTTTTTCTTTGTTACTGTGCAGAAGGATACTAGCTGTTTTAACCGCCTTTTCTATCTTCTTTTGTTTTTCTTTTTGGTTTTTCAGATCCTCTTCTCGCTTTTTGGCTATATTTCTCGTTTCTTTGATATAGTTATTCACTTCATACATATACTGCTCATCCCTATCCAGCCACTTGCGAGCTATAGCACACACGTTCTCCATCTTTTCCGCTAGATCGGTTTCATGCATTTCTTACGGATATGCAGATGCATTTCTTACGATATGCAGTTCAAATAGTATCAATATATTGCGCGTCTAACGCCAGTCGAAGTATCGGAAACGCTTTCAAATCACAAGAGACTAGAATTTTTTCTGCAAACTTTGAATTTTGGGAGAACAAATCTTGATGGAGTCCGCCATCGTAGGTTTTCATTAACAGACGCATGTTTGTCAGTTCTCGTTCCAGTTCGGAGATATATCCCGAGATTTCCTCTGTGTATCTATTGGACACTTCCAAACTTATATCCGCATTGTTGTAACTCGTACAATTTTGATTAAGCCTGTTTAGAACATTTGTCTGAAATTTATCCACAAGCGAATGGAACGATTCCACAGTGTGTTTTATATTCTCCCAAAATCCAGTGATAAATGCAATTTCACCTTTGTCGAATTCCGCTGCTTCGCGCAACTGATTCAGCAAAGTCACAATCCTCATTTCGCTATCAATCACCTCCAGTTTGATATTCTTTCTCCGGAGCTCATTGTTGGCCGTAAGAAAATGGTCGTTACATTCTTTTAAGTACTGCAAGTAGCTGTCCTCGTCAGCCTCATTGCAACCATAGAAAGAAAGTCTCGTTTTGCTCACGTCGTTCTCTGTATCCGAGATTTTGTTGCGTATGAATTCTAAACCATCCAAGTACGCCCGCTGGAGACCAGCTCGCATCGTCGTCATTGTCATGGCGACTGCTTTGGTTTGATTCTGAAAAAAGAAGTCAGTGAAATATTAATCTGATGTTAATTTTTCATGAATTTGATCAATTTGCTAGAAATATGAGTAGTTTTACGATAACGGCCGTGCAGATGAAATAAAACCGAGAATACTTGACGCGGATGTTTTGCATTCCCAGTTAACTAAATTACAGAGACACCTACTTCGGTTTTCTTGTTTGAAGGTCTTGTTAGAGTTTAAGAGTAAACAAGAAATCTTGCCATTCATTCTGAATACTCAATCAATAGATTAGGTGTGCTCTAATATCACCCTCGCTTCTTTTAAAATGAACCATGATTTAGGTCCATTAGGCAATGCTGTATACATGGACGAAAACAAGCTGAAAATTCATAGTTGGTTTTTATTAAAAATTGATGGGTCAGAAGATTTTTAAATTTAAATCTTTAAATAAAATACTTGAAAGTATTGAAACTTGTCATCAAACACGTCAATAGCTACAGCTGTTTGAACTCGGCTGTTTACAAGCAGTTACAGCATACTGACGGCGCTGATAATAATAAATGGAAACTGTCATATAAAAATAAGTAGTCTTAGAGCAGAAGTATATACTGTTTACTACATTCACATAAAACCATGTCGTTCAATATTGTAATAATACTGTTCAATCACAACCTGTGGTTCAATATTAATGAATATATTTATTGAGGAGCCTCTTGAAAATGCCGACACTTTTTTTAAACCTGAAAATTGAATCGAACACTGCAGTCAAACAAAAATCTCATTCAACTGTTATCAGTTTAACTTTGTTTATGGTATGGTGCAAGCTTATTGTCTTGTACAAGAAAGCGATATTATCAACAGATCTTTTGAAGAGCAACTCTCCAAAATACCATTATTAGTGAAAGTACTTGTTATTTCCGCTGAAACATCGATTTTTTTTAGAAATGCGCAGGTACTCTTAAAAAGGTCTCGAACAAACCCAATCAATTTTACCATCATTTGGGTACGTGATCTCTTCAACATAATCAAACTTATCAGACCCTTGTTTGTGTGAGATTGGCATAAAACGAATTATAAGGAGAAGTCGTCTGGAAAGGTGTGTTCGATTTCAACACGTGATAAACTCTTAACAAGCGATGATTATAATTAAAAGACTGCATGCATATGAATGTAAACAGAAAAGTCAGCTGTGTCTCCTATATAAGAACTTAGAATTGAGAAAATTTTATATTAATATAAGACAAAAAGAGATAGAATGAGAGAGTACTTTGGTGTTTTACATACACAGGGTATCCATAAAAAACAATGTTTTATTTTTAACAAAACGAATGAAATTGCACAATTTCGTACTATTACCAAAAGAGCTAACCTACCTCCTCTAAGATTGTGTCCATGATCAAAGAATTTCATATCGACAGAAATTATTTTCCTGATTATTAAAACCACTCAAAAACCCACGAGATCTGTCCAGTAAATAAGAAAAATGGCTCCCCATAGATGTTTTGTAAACAATTCTTCCAAACGCCATGTTTCTTTGATATTAATGATTGAAATATTAGAGCGAGGCTTTCCGAGGGAATTAGTTTAAAGTCCTCACTCGAATGACTGCGATAGAACAATGACCAAGGCTAGTCGAGTTTATTGCAGAAATCCATATTTAGATTTACATTATTGACTTTAAGATCATGTGTAGAAGCCATCCCATTGAAGGGCTTTCCGTTTGTTTATAATGTAAATCATTTGCGGCTGCTTATAGTTCCCGTAAATTTTGTAATTAAAATAATCAGATTTTTCTCCTTCGTAAATTAACTGGTGCTCAGAACTAAGATGTAATTGCAGAGACATGTAGCTAAGATCGAAAACTTTTGGAATGACTGAGATCGCGTTTTCATTGAGGAGGTGGGGTGGGGTTCGGGCATCAATCGGGAAAAATTGAAAGGACTTCATACGTTACTAGACAGCTTCTTTTCTGTAGAATCTAACTTATTTAAATTTTCCTCGGATATTCTATCGATTACTTTCACTTCTTAAATCTTTAAAAATATTTGAAGCTGCTTTAGAGCTATTCAATAAATGCAATGTCTGATATTTTATGCTGATACTAAGATATCCCATCTCCCAAATCTGATAAAATAGGGTCAAAAGATTAAGTCCTGTTTTTAAAGGATTCTCAAACGAGATAACAGGACCAAAATCTAAAACATTAATTGTTTCTCGCCGAATGTTTTTACAACACACTTTAAATCGTAGAAGATTTATCAGCACCAATCGGACGAACATCCGAAATTTGATTATTTGCCAACATAGACCAATTTTGTACAAAAGAGATTGTACATAAATAGAAGATAGCGGTCTTTATTTGACACTGTCACAGTTGTGTAAAATGAGTCGATGCAAAATTCTTTTAAAGACCCACCCTGGAGTCCGGTTCAAGGAATTCGCAGGATATAGAAACATGCAAAACATTCAATTACACGTGTCGTGAAAATTGATTACTGAAATTTAAAGTTTCAGTTTTAAATTTCAAATGATTAAATTCCTTTCAAACATAAAGAGCATTTCTACAAAACAAATGACCCTTTGCACCGTAGAGAAAGTATCAATATTTGTTGAGAGGATTTATTAATTCCCATACGATATATTCTATTTTTACAATGACAAATTCTAATTCAGTCAAACAACCTAACACATGTCGTTATATTTTAAGATTTGAATGATTCGATTCTGAGTTACAAGACCCAGCACACTTTTTTAAAAATTGGAACCTTAATTTCTTGATGCAAATGTATTGATGAATTTTAGCTCAAAGTCGATTAAATCTTAAAGAGGACTAAAAGGCTTTCCCAACATCAAGCGAAAGTAAATATGAAAAGCAATGTGTTTTTGCGTTTACAAAATATCGACATGTTAAGATTCAACAACGAAAATTTTTATTTTCCTCCATTAAGCAATGAAGAATGGTGAAGAACCAAACCAATTTGAAGCACTTTGCAAAATTACTCACATCCTCCTCATGTTTTCCTGTTTTTGGTTTGGAAGGTTTTGATTTTTTACGTTTGACACTGTTCGGTAAAGCACCAGGATGGATGGAAAGAGCTCCAACTTGTCCTGAAGTTCTGGGTAAAGTTGCCATAGTTACGAACACAATTAACACGAAACAGAGCACACTTCAAAATCACTATACTTTGACAAGCCTCTCAGCTGAGTAATAACTAACACATCCGCTTCTCCTAAGTACAGTAATGCCAAATGTTTCAACTAGAACCAAACAATTTAACGGTGTTTGTGGAGAAACTTGTGACTTGAAGAAACACCAACAATGCTTGTCTGTTTGAACATCTGATTTTCGAAAAGAAGTAATCCTATCGAGTAAACACTCGAACGATAAACGGAAATCTCCATATATCCCAAGTATGTCCAATAACAAGAAACCCGGTGCCAAGAGGTGAAAAGAATTCGTCCACAAGATAATTCGCTGGAAACTAGGAAACAATTGTTGCTTTCAGCGACCTCCGAACATTTTTGCCATCTAAGGAGGTCGTAACTGCGAGAGAAAACCTTTAGAACACGTTAATTCAATCTGAGTGCTGTCCATTATAGGATTTCCTTGATCAAATTAGCAATCGATAGCAAGGTAACCATAATCGAAAACCAAGCCATCTGCTGAGATAATTCCTTCTTACACAAAGGTTGCCACAGAGAGAAAGTTTGATTTTTTCTCTCTCCAGAATTTGCTGCAATTCGCTACAGGAGTCCAGAAGCAAGTGAATTAATCACTTTATTTTGAGGCCTATTGTACAAGTCTTTTTTGTGTCTTATTATGATATGCATTCAGAGCATTAAATACCCCCATAACAATGCAGCATCGTTACGTTCCCATTGTTGGGCCCCCAAACTTTGGATCTTGGGTATAATAATTGTTGACTAAAGACTGACTTTATCCTTCTTATTAAATGGCGTTGGAGCGGAGTATTCTTCCTTTGTAAGGTATCTATATAAATACCCTCTTAATATACGAATTTGCGTTGGGGGTTCCCTTCTCTGATTGATAATAAATTTATTAGCTTTTGTAATCGTTAAGGTATACAAAGGCTTCTGGGTAACCGAGTTCAAAATTGTGTATTGCAAATAAAATGATAGATTGGATTGATAGCTGCGGAATCCGTTTTGGCATTTTTAATCGGACCTGGGTCTGTATTTGCTGAGCTTTGTAAACAATGTTGTGTGTGTTTATCCGAATAGACAGTCATATTCCTAAAATCAGCAATCAAATATTATTTCCGCAAACACTTGAGTTTAACATCTAAGGTATAAGAGAAATCAATAAAGGAAAAAAAATGATGAACGATTTCACTGATTGTCCTTTCATACATCTTGGAACTGATATTATAAACAAAGTCTTGGAAAATACAGAAAAATCGTTTATCTTAAAAGCCTTGTGGTCCTTGCAAAGGAACTGAAAAATTCACTAGTATTGCATGATATTTTGAAACATAATATTAAGTACTGAACAATATTCTTATATATGTAACCATTTGTGTACTTGTCGTGTACTCGAATCATATTGACCTTTGACATTCCGGACAATTCCATTCCGATCATTTTCACTGCTTCCTTCTGTCTACCAAGAATTGGTATGTTTTAATATCCCATTGTATTGAAAGTTACCCAATGTACAATGAATTAAAAAGCTTTGGCAGATTAATTGTGCTGTTGGCCTGCGATACATTCTTTATATTATTAGAGTTAAGTGGTTCGGATTAGCTTTCTTCTGTGTCACAAAATCAACTAGTCTGTTAGAATGTTTGACCCCCAACAAAAAAGACAGAACCAAAAAATCATTAACAACCACACTCAGTCATTAAATAAAAATTCCAAAATAGGGCGATGCCTTTTAATTTCCTTTGCGTTTGTTGAACTGATCGATCGTGCAAAATTTCTTATTATTTTTCAAAAAGCAGCGAACAATATCTACTACATGTATTTATGACAGACAAAATTAATGATGGTTTGAAATTTGGCATATGAACAAGAAAGATGAAATTTATATGTAATAACTAACCGTTAAACAACCCAGAATTACAGTTTAAGAACTTCCTTTGATGTCTTTTAATGTTCAGACCATGGACAATCATGGTATTGCTAATGGCATGACGTATCTGAAAACTTTGGCATATATTTAAGAATGTCAGTATTAATACCGCAATGCCGCTATAAATTGGACTTCATCTTTTAATTATCTAATCAAGCGTGATATTTAATGTTTAGAAACATTGATATGTTATTGCCAATTTTGACGACATATTGTGAAAAAAGACGAGGAAAAAAAAAATCAATGCATATCTCTGGAGTCGTTGTTAAAATGAAAAGTAGTGTAATTTACAATATTCAAGTTAAAAAAAAGATTAAATAGTATACAGTTTTTAAAACACACACACACACACACCCTCACACACACACACACACACACACACAAACTGGAAGTGTACAGTTTGAAGGATTAGAATCTAAATATTCTCTGTGGTTGAACCGTTAATAATACCACAAATATATTTTCAACAATGAAATGAAATTCTTTTCAAAGGCAATACGTATAAGACCTTACCCCTAGGGTATATATTTTTCCGCCATATTTTTCGTATCCTATATAGTCCATCATAGTTCCTGTTATTTTATCTAGACTACCAAAAAAGTCAACGGCTACATCTGTCTAATTGTCTAATCTTCAAGCACCTATTTCGTACCACCCTTGAAATACAGGCTTTTTATTCGGAGTAAATATTTTTTTGGTAACATGACCAAAGTCATTGTCCCATATCAAAAGCTAAATTCGAAATTGAATCCCAATATGGCATGAATAAGGACCACGAGATTTAATCATCTCGAGATATTTAAAAATGGAGATGTAGACAAGGATTGATTATGATTATCTTAATAAATCGTGGATTAGAGCAGTGATTTAACTTTATTAAAAAAAAAGAGTCAAAAAGTGCGAACAAAGAAATACTGTTATATCTATCATAAAAGTTGATTCATACATAATATTGTGTAAAGGTGATGGATGCCCCGTGCAGACACAAAAAAGTCATTGCCTGAAAAAAGTATATCGATGCTGCTTATTTGACAAAGTTAAATAAAGTGTATGTACGTGTTGTTTGGCTTAAATAGAATAGTTCCTTTTTCAGATATAAGCACACATTTCTAAAGAAAGAATGAAATGTCAAGTTTCTCGAATGGTTAATTGTTATTATTGGTATTGAAGCTGGAAAGTGTCTTCAAGGGGGGGGGGGGTGAATAACAGAAAGCATGATTTACAATTAAGCTTATTCCAGATAGCTAATCGCTATTCTTATTGCTTGAAGAAAAGATTCACAAACACATAAGTTTTTTTTTTCAGTCATGTTTTGCTGCATCCCGAAGTCTTCAATGTTTGCAATACATGCTTTGTAAAATATGATCTTTGCAAACCTTCCTCTCACCATTATTCAAAGTCAATTTCTAAATGAATTTTTAAAGATTTTATTTGTTTCGTTATTTGCATGGCTTTTGTTCCAATTTCAACATTTTTTCAACTACTTTCACACGAGTTCTAAATATCTAGCAATATTTTGCAAAGACATCTTGACAAATAAATTAAAATTATAAGCATTATTAAGGTCGCCATGTCGTTTAGAATATTTCCATTCCAAATAAGATAACTTGGATGGAGTAGTATTTTCTTTGATTAGAGAGGATTATCTTTGTCGAACAAGTCTCCTTAAGTTTCTCCTCTCTGAATATTGGAAATTTTGTTTCACATAAAATGTCAGGTCAATATTGAAGCCATTTGACGTCAACATTCAAAAAAGTCAAGATACTTTGCGTCTGATCTTACATTTCCTTAACCTCTTCATGATAAATAGCATGCGTTGTGGTACACGTGTAGGATTTTCTCTTGATCTGAGATTAACTTGATAGAGTTTAACCTTTCCTGAGAATCTTTCTTGTCGGACGTATAAGGTATTTCATGGTCCCATCGGGACATACTTTTTTCTAATTCCATTGATCAGAAACAAACTCATGGAGGAAAAATATAGATTAGAGTAACAGTAATTTTTTTAGACATATAAATTTTAATAATTATATTTCTAGCAGAGTCTGTCAGACTGGTCATAATGTAATTAAAGAGTTTTTTTAGGTTCATTAATAGAAACTTCCATCTTAAAACAGTTTATCAAAAGTAGTGGGAAAATGCAGCAAAATAATGAATTAAAAAATGGATAAAAACGCAGTTTAACAAGATTTTTTTTTGTAAAATACTGATTTCCACTTTTGACAATTTTGGCGAACGTTTAATCTACTCAAGTCAAACTCCAAGGTCAATGTCAATAGAGATAAAACATAATGGTATCCAAAGAAAGGTCTTTCAAAAGGTAAACACCTGTGAAATAAGACACAACCATTCAACATTTATGACCAAGATTAATTTTTTTTCAAAGTAAAACAACCTCCAAGGTCAAGGTCAAAGGGTAAAAACTAATGGTACCAAAGGGAATGTCTTAACACAAGAAAAACACCTGTAAATAAATATCCCTTTTATTGCAGTGTTCGAAAGTTATGACGAAGATTTAAAGGTTTTTTAAAGCGGGGGAAAAACTCAAAGGTCAAGGTAGAAAATATTTGTATCCTAGAATATGTCTTATCACAAGAAATACACGTGTGAAGTATGAGAAGTTGAGAACCCTTGTTCAAACCGTACAAAAATTATGACTAAGATAAACGTTCGGTAAAATTTTGAAAATGTTTCAAAAATGGGTCAAACTGCTAGGTCAAGAGCATCCGAAACACCTCGGGCATTTTACAAAAAAAAAAAAAAACAAACATAAAAAACCGTGTCATATATGTTGGTATCCAAAGAAAGCTCTTGTCATCTGTGAAATATGAAAACCAAAGCTTCAAAAATCAAAAGATCAGGACAATATTAAAGCCTTTGCAAAAAGCAGATAAACAGACGTACTGACAGAGTAAAAACCGCGTCTATCAACTCGAATTTTCGATTATAGTGGCGTGAAAAAGAGAGAATCCTTTTGTACTATTTATTCTATTTCAGGTTTTATGAACACATTTGAATTTTAAATACCTTTCAAACTTCACATGATAACGAATGTTTCCCCTACATGTATTATTTAGAGTACGAGTTTTCTACTGTATCGGAGATACAGGGCGGGGCTTGAGGCGAGAGCGATAGCTCGAGCCGGGCCCCGCCCTGTATCTCCGATACAAATTCTAAATGACTTGTGACATGACCTTTCTTATGACCTCACTAATTTACATGCGTATTTGGGTACATATCACTCAACCAATCAGATGATTTTGCAGAAAGCTGATTTAGTATCCCATTTAATCATTCGCAACTGAAATCCCGAGTGAGGTGGACGTGCAGGTATTTATCATTTTAAAATAATTATTTAGGGGATGCATAATATAATTTGTTTTCCAAAAGAATTAAATTTAGATTTCATTACGTAGTGCTTTTTTTTCTCTATTCAGCTCTTGCTGACATTTTTTTAAATTTAAGCCTCGACTTAATTAATGCAAAACATTTTGATATATAAGAATTGTGCAGGAATATTTTTGAAACAAAAATGCTTCGGGGAGAACGTAATCTGAGAGAAATGTCCGACAATGTCCTCCTCCGGTCGTCACATACAAAATTGAAATAAACAGATGAAAGGAATGGGGCCCACCTATATTTAACTTCATGTTTTTAATAAAATGTAGTGTAACCAAAGGGGATCCGAGTAATCACTGGAGCCCGCCCCCCCCCCCCACCCTCCTTGATTTTTTTCTTTTTCACTTTCGTAAATGATTTTTGGTAAACTTGTATACATATGCTTTTTAATTTATCAATAAGTAACGATATCACGCACATAGTATATTGGTTGGATATAAATCTAACCCCACGAAATACGATTTTCCACTGATTTTTTTAGGGGGGGGGGGGGTGTTCAAAGTATTCATTTGTGAACTGCCCCACTCCCTCTTTTCTTAAGTTTTTGAATCCGATTTTTGAGTAAATACTAACAGTGCTACATGTTTCATGCGAATTGAACGATTTTGTGTCTGTATATACAGATACAGATTTCCGTCATGGCTAAAAATAAACCGTACTGTATCGTTGATATTTTGCAGATACAGTACAGTTTCTGCTCATTTGCATAAGAAACGCCCACAAAAAGTGTTCTGTATCGCAGTTACAGTATGCTTGACTTCAAAGGAAAACTCGCCGGGTCATGTCACAATGATCTCTTACTGGATACGTCTACTCCACAAATGAAAGATTTAAAACATTTTACGTGACCGAGTAAACATCTATCGCTTTTAATTAGCATCAATGATATAGGTTAGCACTTACTCAAAAAACATCTAAAAAACACAAGGAAGCCGAAAATTTCAACAAGAGAAACGTTTCAAATACCGTTTATGTCTGCAATAGTCTTTGTGACATGACCCGGCGAGTTTTCCTTTGAAGTCAAGCATACTGTAACTGCGATACAGAACACTTTTTGTGGGCGTTTCTTATGCAAATGAACAGAAACTGTACTGTATCTGCAAAATATCAAAGATACAGTACGGTTTATTTTTAGCGATGACGGAAAGCTGTATCCATGTTCAGACACAACAATCGTTCAATTCGCATGATAGCAATGTTGGTAATTACTCAAAATTTGAGGTGATTTTATAAAGAATAAAATTTTACAAGATAAACTTATGAGTGTCGGATTCAAAAAAAATTAGAAAGGAGGGAGTGGGCCGGGCAGTTCAAAAAGGATTACTTTGAACCTGAAAATGGTATCTCGGGGGGGGGGGGGGGGGTAGTAGTTTTAATCAATTGCAACCAAGACACTATGTGCGTGAAATGGTTACTTGTTGATAAATTGAAAAGAGTATGTATTTAAGATTGGCAAAAATAATTTACAAAAGCGAAAAAAGAAATTAAAAAACCTTTAAGTCGGGTGGGATGGGGGGCGGGGGCACCTGTGAGTACTGGATCCCCCTTTGGTTACTCTACATTTTATTTAAAAGATGAAAGTAAAATACCCCCCCCCCCCGCCCCCGTTCCATTCATTGGTTTATTGGAAAACAAATTATATAATGCATCCCACAAATAATTAATTTTAAAATAATAGTAAATAATTACCTGCACGTCCACCTCACTCGGCATTTCAGTTGCGAATGCTTGAAATGGGATACTAAATCAACTTTCTGCTAAAATCATCTGATTGGTTGAGAGATATGTACCCAAATATGAATGTTAATTGGTGAGGTCATTAGAAAGGTCATGTCACAAGTCATTTAGAATACTCGTTTCCTACTTATCAGAGATACAGGGCGGGGCCCGGCTTATCGCTCTCGCCTCAAGCCCCGCCCTGTATCTCTGATACAGTTATAAATAATACTTAAACATACTGATTTACATGAAGTACATCAGAAATTGATTACAGCTAAGTGCGATCAAAGAACTTTGGTTTAGAATTGCAAACATGCGCTTCCTTTCAGAATACAATGATTCTTAACTTTTCGTTAAGATTGCAGCGGTTTTAAGGTATGCTAGGGTTTCTCCTTCTTTGCTTTTATTTTGTTGCACTGGGACGTTTTCCTCTTTTTAAAAACAAGCTTGATATTAGTACCACAGTAGAGAAAATGGATGACTTTTTTTTCCCTCTAGTAACGACATCTTAAAATTCTTGGCACTGACAAACAGACCATCTTTCAACTTTTCAAACCTTTTTAAATAGTCAAGATTGCTACGCAAGACAGACCATTGGATGTCGTGTTATCTAACATTATCCTTTAGTGCCCCTAAAAATTATTTTATCAAGTTTTTTAGGGAAAAAAAGTATGTCGTGTAAAGTGAAAGTTACAAGGCAATGATGATCATGTTTTGGTGTGATCACTTATTAAGTAATTTTACGATTCCAAATAAAACTAATTTTGAGATGCAGATTAAAAATAGAATGTTTTCCAGCTATAATAACAAAATCGTGAGAGAGTGCATTAAATCTCTACATTAATCAATAACAAGGGGTCCAGATAAATTAATCTCCAAAAATAAATATCGTGTTGACTTCATTACCAGATTCTGTTTGCACTCAGAATGTCTTGGTGTTCAATGTTTAGCAATGACAACGTCTTTCTATTTGATTAACTGATTATGTTCGCCATATCGAGTCAACAATGTCATTTCTTTTATTACACTTCCTAAATATTTGAGAGAGGGTCGTTTAACAAGAGCTATATACAAAGTGTTGGTGAATAAATATGTAAAAAAGATTAAAGTTTAACACTTGGTTTTCATCCAGATTTTCGTCCAAATTTGTCTTACTTATAAGATTCGGGGGAAAATCAAGGAAACCGTGATCAAATGAATATTCATCCCACAAACTTAATGACTATTCTTTTAAGTTCCAATGAATCTATACTGCAGGATGCAACTTTGATCTACCACCGCCACAGTATCAACGAATTTAAAAAGTAAAAAAACAGGGGGCGGACTAAGATCTAGGGTTCTGAGAGCAGCAAGGGAATGATATTAGAATAAATTCAAATTTCATATTATGGCCACACCAATAAAATTTTTTGTTCCTTGGACCCGCGCGCTCCTATTTAAACTAAACTAAAATTCCCGCACCATGGGAATTCTGTGCTGTTTTCTGTTCCATTTCCGCTCTATTTATCGTACATTTAATCTACTTACTCCACAAAGCAGAAAAAATATAATTGTCCGCTCAATTTTTTTCATGCCCCGCCTAAACATTTTGCCCATAATAATATTAAATAAATTCAAATTTTATATTAATATTTTTCAAATAATATCAGTTCGAAACTTTGATTTATGGAACATAAAATGTCTGTTAAAATTAAAATTAGAAGTTTTGTAATTTTTTAGCCTTTACTGAAATTTTCATCGATCCTGAGTCTCTGATATCGAAAACGTGAATTGAAGGCTCTAAGAGCAAGCGTCAGTTAACAAAGTGTTAAATTGATCAGATTCTAATAATTTTTATATAAAATATTGTAATTTAATGTGTGAGTGTTAATATATCTTCATTTTGATTTTTTTTCAATTTGAAACTACCAAGGACTATAAAAACTGGAAACTAATACACATGTCATTATGCGTCTCAAATTATATCACGAGCCGCAGACACAAATGAGTGAAGAAGAAAAAAATACATCAAATGTTTATTGATTAATTTTAGCAAAAGGCTTTGAAAAATTTTCAACCTGTCAACTTTATTTTGGAATAATGTAAGTTTCGTTAAATCTATTAAAAATACCTTTGTTGATATGCCTAGGTGCACGATAAATAGGAATTGAAAGGCTTCAAATGTACGTTTGATGTCAGAACAAGAGAAATAAAGAACGTGCAAATAAAGTTACGTAACCTTAAAGATATCGAACATTTAGACAAAAATCAAGTGTTTTCGGCACTTAAAAAATATTCTCTTATCATTTATCGCCTATAATCTTCCTTTATCATTTTCCAGAGCCATAGTTCAGCTCAGAAAAGGAAATCACTATATGATTTAGCTCTTATCAAAAATATGAAAGCTGTGTAAATATGTTTCATAATACGTTTAATTCCCAGTTGTGAGGCTCTTGTCTGACATCCATATGAACATGTTGCTATACTTCGATAACAGACCCATTCCTGTTTATAAGACTGTCGTCTGCTTAATCATTCCCGCGTTAGGTAGGTTCCTTTGCGGGGGACATGTTTAGATGACGATTACAGCAAATCGTTCGGAAGTTAACGAGCGTTTTCATTCAAATTATTATCAGGAAAATGCGATAAATTCGTTGTCACCCTAGAAACAACACACCTATTCAACCCGAAGGAAAAGTAAAAACACGACAATTAGTCTCTTCACAATACGTTATGTGGATAATAAAAAGTTTGAGATAACACAACTGGTTGGGGTGACTTTTTACGCAACAAAATGTATTTGGTTTTTGTAACAATGCCACAGTAATGAAGATATGCAGTGATGCACCACGAGACCTGTGCAATTGTTGGAACCGTTTTTGTTTCTGCAATGTCATTGATAATTGACATAACGAGTGACGCAGCAGATCGGGCTATCAGCAGATCATGGGCTGAAGTTAATGTCTTAAAAAATAATACATTGTAATCAATGCTCGGCCATTATATCACTGCGCATACAATTTAAAGCGGAACTTAGAGTATCCCTGTAATGTGTTCGACCTCATAAAACTATACCAGAATGCTGATACAAAAACAGCCATCAGATCTGATGTGTTTGTCAACCGCTTACAAAGGAAATTTGATAAATGTATGAAATATGCATTTCTTCTCAAAAAGTTTGCTAAATATTTAATTGAAAAAAAGAGAGAAATATTTACAATCTAATCATGACACTTAGTTTGAAAGTTAAAATTGCATTTTGTAGAGTTTTCTCAATCTTAATTAAATATCACAGTGTATGTTTAAATGGTTGCATAGCCCATTCAACTTAAGAACAACGTACCAGCAAACCGCGACCATAAGAACATACCTAACTGAGAAAAAAAACCAGAATATGAGGTGAGCTTTAAAACACCATTAAAAAATGATAAATTGCACTTGTCAATTACATCATATGAAATATATTTTATGCTGAAATATTTATGAGATATCTTTTTTTGAAGATTCTGATAACGTATAAATTTCGAATTAAAATATAATCTACAAGTACAAAAATATTAGTGATTGAATAATTTTATGCAAAGCAAAATAAAAAAAAATAAAGATCATATTATGGTGATGTTGATTCACATAAAAATTGATCCGGTATTCAACTAAACATTTGTGCACTTTAAAACCTTAATGTATTCAGATGGCTTTTAATATGTAATGATGTGTAAATGATTCAATTTCATCTTCGCCTCAATAAATAATCCTAAAAGTTAAAATACCACGCCATTAGCAATGCTTGGTGAAAATTTAATTTATCCTGTGATGTTTATTTTTGCAGATTACTCTATGCACCAGGGTATTCATATTAACCATACAGAAAATTCTTTGGTATGTAAAATGCTTAGGTCTCTCCTTATGCCCAATACAAAAAGCCAATTTTGTTTAAACTGGAAGAGGAAATGGTATGAATAGAAGTTATTTAAAAGCCCTGTCAAATTGGATTCCTCAAAGTGTAAGTCAGTTCTAAATTAATATTGAAAGACCATGTTTGTCGCTGTAAACAGATCCGGTTAAAATCGAATGAAAACATTAGTTTATTTATTATTCATTTAAAACATTATTTGTTTATTTATTATAGTTAAAATAGTTAGCTATAATTACAGACAAACATTATTTCACAAGACGAAATCGTGTTAAATATTTTTTATTAATTTTTTAAAAACATCATTATCTTTTTCAAACAGTCCCTTTGTGAAATATTTTTGTGCTATTTGCCCATGGTGAAATAGTCAAACAGCAAGCAAATTATATTTGTGAATATATTATGAAGTAACAAAAGTTAAGTCAGCATCGGTATTATGGAATATCCGTGTTGGACTCCCAAAGGTTAACAAAAGTATCAGCATACAGACAAACATTATTTTACAAGGCGAAGTCGAGTTAAATATTTATATCCTTTTAGGAACTGAAAGAGTGCTTACTGAGTCTACAGCGCTAACGATATAGATTTTACCGAGGGATTAGTTCACTTGACTAACGCATGGCAAAGCGTGGTTTAGTCCATTTCACAGCGATTTCTGGAAAATCATTTACATCCAACGATATGATTTTTTAAAGATTAAAAAATAAGTTGAGCATGTTGAGGTTAAATAATAGTCTAAAAATTGGTAAATAATTTGTGGCTCGTTGATTTTTATAGGAATATCTAAAATCTCTGGAAAGGATAAAAGGTTAAGAATTTTCACCGATGACGTTAATTATAACGCAGGTTTTTATGAGTCACCAAACACGTAAAGTGAAGAAAGTGCCATTTATTCCTTCGACACTGGACAGCTAAATCGATAACTTCAAAGCAATCGATCTGATCGATATATTTCTCACTGATTTGGGACCTTATGCTACAGATTAGTGTGACGCCAGTGGGTCCCTATATAAAGTGTCCCTATCGCTAGCTGTCCCAGCAATCAGTACCGACCCAGTGCTAAGTACCTACCCCCAGAGGGCGCTGATGGAAGCTTTACTAATGCATGAGGTCAGGGCCCACCATCTGTCATAGTGACAGGGCTTTCTTACAGTCACTCAAAATGTTTACTCTCTCGGTTTGAAGATTATGAATTTACATATATAGCGATTTTCTCTTACATTGATCTTATCAAAAGCAAACTTTCAAGACAACTTTCCAGTGGTCAAGAACCTATTTCGATACTGACTGAAAATTTAATCACAGCAAATCCCGTGGTTCTTATCGGGGAGAAAATTTAGATGTAACAACTCACACCTGGTCGTTTAGAATCCTTATACTTACGTACAGAAATTTCAACCTCATGTAAAATTAATGAATTTTGAGACAACGCAGATTTTCTAAAAGACAAGTTCTTATGTTTGTTGATGCATCTAAATAAATTTAGGGCTATTATTTGATAAAAACCTTACAGTTATAAAGTTTGATTAGAGGGTTTGATATTGATCAGTCAATGATAACAATACATGAACAACAATAACCATGTTTCAAATATATGGTAAAATATTTTCCAAAAGACGTGATAGTGAGTACTATTCACAGTATCTCTGTCAACTATGAGAAAAAAAACCTCTACCCCTTACCTCCTCTTTCTGAGCGGGTACATCTATAACCAGCTGTTCCATCTGCTCATTGCTGCTGCTGGGAGTAGTTGCTTTTTGGTCCTTGTTGGCCCGTCTTGGACGCCGGACCTTTGCCGGACGGAGGGCCATTGGCTTGGTGTACGGGATCGCCTGATGCTGAGCTGTTCCCAGCATGGCGAAAAGACCACCATTAAATAAATAACCTCCACCAAAGCTCTTCTTATTCAGGTATCAGAGCGCATTTCTCAGGTATAAACATCATAATTCCAGCTTATCGATTTTTCATCTTTTTTCTATTTTGATCAAGAAATATTTTCTTCCTGGCAGTTTGTAAGCTGTGCAGAGGAATCTTCTATAAGCTCTCCTGACTGTTTCTCTGCGCTGGTATTGTGCGAAAATTCAATAACGTTATCCCACTTTTTTCACACCACGGCAATAATAAATTCTTTTCCCTTTTGGAATACTTTCTCAATGTATTTCTTATCTTATCCCCCATAAAGAACCACGTGATCTTTAGTTTGTTTGCAATAGTGTACGATTAGTGGTGAGGTATACCAAGATCTCTAATACAAATAATGATTGCTTTGACTTCTTCTCCGGTTTTCATTCAAATCCCAATCACTTCATGGTCGTCTTCGAGTCAATTGCGCCACCGTCTCTTTAAATGTTTTACCGCACCATAAAAAGTAAAATAAATTTAAAAGTTAAAAATATCTCTCTTTCACTTTTATTGTATATTAATGTTTTCTAAAGATAAAGTTGAGGCATTTAAATATCATTGGCCCCTTTTCTAGTAGAGATTAGATGGTTTTATTGAGGAAAATAAAGCGATTGTGCCATGGTTACTTCGTTGGCTTAAATGTTCAGAAGTTCTGCTTGTTTAATAGGAAATCGGCCAATATTGACACAAACATTTATCACAAAGTACTAAATCCAGTGATAGGGAAAGTTTAATCAGAAGTCAATATTTTCTCCCTCATTTGTGACGAAACGAGAGTATATTTATTTAGCATTTTTGTGTTATTTTTAGTAACAGTAAAAGCACTCACAAATTCTCTGTCATCTTAATAATCTTATACTATTAACAATACATGGTTAAAATCAATAAATGTACTAAAGATAAGGATATTAAT
>NW_026928292.1:0-32887 GCF_032062105.1 Saccostrea cuccullata | reverse complement strand
GCTGCTGCTTTCTAGAAACTGGAGGCGTGATTTTATAAGTACACAAAGTATTTGGTAAAAATCAAACATATTTCTACATTGGCTTATTTACTTGAAAATTTAACTATTAAAACGCGAATTCTATTCAAAGCAGCAGCACTTTTCAGAAACTATAAAGTGTGCAGAAACAATTAATAGCCTGATTTTTTATTTCAACTAGGGTATGCCCATGCGATATTGAAATTTATTAATGACCTACTTTAGTACACGAACTATGTTTTCACCACGTGACTGTCCATCGATGGGACTAAAAAATAACCCTTTTTTGCACGTCTATTTTCCGTTGATTTCTCATAGTAGGCCTTAACAGTGCTGCAAACAAACTCTATTCTGTCCTTTTGAAACTTTAAAATGATCTTTCTAAAGACCAAGGAATATCCATCTTTTGATTACTCGACACCTGAATACAAGTTTTTATCTGTAATTATAGATATTACAAATCAGAAGCTTTTCAAATTCCAACATTTTACTAGAAAAATGCAGCGAAAACCCGTCCAATACATTTTTTTTAATACAAATTGATTACTTTGATGTACACTGTACGAGGTAAATGTTTTTTGCACTTTTAACTTTTTTTCAAAGCCTTTTTAAAAACAACCGTCCTTTGGTTATTGAAATCTACAAGCCCAAAGAAGTGGTCAAAGCTATCCCGGACTACCCTAGTGAAGTAGATATGATTGAGTTAACAGGTAGAACTAACAGTGATAGCGTTTATTTTCTAAGTAAGCAATATAAAGGGATAATTCTTCTCAATGAGAAATAGGATAAGGCAAACTATTTAATAAAAAAAAAACTAGTGACTAATAATCATATACTATATTAGATAACCAAAAAAAAAAGAAAAAAGGAAAAACGGAAAGATTAAGCGTTTCTTCTTGGAAGTGATCTATCAGTAAAGAGATCATAATGTGTATAAAATTCTTATCATATGAGATTTTTTTCTCATAACAGCATCATCTGACGCCAAACATCTACAATCAGTTGTAAACTTGCTGCACGCCATACCCTTGCAACACAGTGAATACCACAGAAGAGGTGTGTTAAGGAATAGAATGCATTTTTTTAATTCACTGGGAGTGGTTGGTGTTTACTTCTTATAGTTAAATAATAAATAACGATGTATTACTTCTGTTAACCTAAAAAAAAATCCTCTTTTTTACAGTTGGTGGGGAGATGGTCCTCTATAATTTTGAAATTTCGGCAACTACATCTGAACATTCCATGTGGGATTCGTCGAACATGAATGGAGACACGGAATTGAACCACAATACTACTGTCTGGATCTCAGGCTTGTTTCCACTCGACAGAAATCCTCATAGAACCTGGAACGAAACACAAAGCGATTTTGATTTTATTAAGGATTTTACCTTATCATTCCAATTATTCAATTCATATAATATTGATTTGATATCATATGAATTTGAGAAATCAGTGAAGATCTCGGCATTGATAATCTTAATACTGGGTTTCGTTGGAAATGTTGTGACCATCTGCACAGTTTTATGCTACAAAAAGTTTCACACTCCAACATTTATTGCCATCGGATGCCTTGCATTTTTCGATACTCTAAATATCATCTCCGGATTTTTACAACATTTTTCGACATTGGCGACTTATCTTCACAATCAACATGTTGTTTTCGATAGACCGTTTTTGGTTATGACTTTTTATCTTTTACGTGAAATAATTTTCACCTGTTCATGTTCATACATTGTGTTCCTCTCTATGATCAGATATTTGTTTATTGTCCATCCCTTACAGAGCAAAATACGACTTTCTGCCTCAATTGTTATGGCAATGTCTGCGATGATTTGGATTTTTTTCTCACTATTTTCAGCTTTCAAAGTAATACTTATAACAACGATTACTAAAGATTTATCTTTTCAAAACAAAATCATGCACCTAAATTCCCTTATTATGTATACTCTTTGTGGGTTGCTTTCTATCTGTGCAATCATTATTATACATATCAAAAAGGTGAAAGCTCTAAAAAACTCTTTTGTTGCAAATAACATCCACAGAAGAATGAATGTCACTATTTCCATTATATTATCAGTTTTTATTTGCTTTCAAATTTCAGTTTTGATGCATAAATCAGCTTTATTTGCTTTTAGTTTTAATTTTATTCCAAGGACCCTTGTTGCATACACATCCTTCTTACAATTTCTCTTAGGAACCCTAAATTACTCTTGTAATCCTTATATGCTCTTTTTTGCTTCACAGATTATTTCATAGCAAAACGTATCTTAATCTCAAAAGAAGTTAACTGTTGAATGAGTTACTTTATTTTGATTGCTACACATTGCATTTAAATTTATTATATTCCGATCTGTATTAGTAATGAATTCAAAAGCCTCATATCACACACTGGATGTAAATACCTTACATATATGGACATTATTCAAAATGATTTTATGACTATTAATATTGCATTTCCTTTTGCTTAATCACAGATTATTCATCAAATTTATTTATTTGTCCATGTAAAGAGTTGGCTCAATGAATAATGCTTTTGATATATTTCAATTTGTGTTTTCCATTTGACTTTACTGTAAAAAAAAAGAGATCTTACTTTTCATTTTGTGAATTTTGACATATTTTGTTAACGTAGAACCTACGTCGTTTGACATCATGTGTTTAGCCTATGCTAGAACCATTATGACGTCATAATCAATTTAACGATACTTTTTCCCGTACTTTACATCTTAAATAGAAATTGTACTAAATACTAGTTAAGCGTTTTGAAATTCATGGAATTCATTTTAAAATCATGCTTAAATACTCTTAATACCTATAATTAAAATATATTTTTTTAATTAAAAAGCTAAATAAATTTATACATTTTTCAAATTAGGGAAACCTGTAGGAACTATTTACTATAGATCTTGACCTAAAGTGGACACATCCAAGACTTTCTCATGTAATGAAATTACATTGTGATAACCTGTGAATGAGATGCAACTATTTTGGGGATTAAATTTTCAGTTTCCAACTAAAGTGTATCATTAATATCTTGATAAATGTGTTTTGTGTCATATTCTCATCGGAAGCAAATATAAAATCATGATGAGTATTTGTAGGAGTCGAATATTTAACTCACCAAACATTCGAAGACGACAACATATTTTTAATACAGCGACACACTTCATGAAGTAAGGATAATATATCATTAACTCTTTACAACTTACAGAATTGCTATGCAACATATATTGAATCCTCGCGTCATAGACATATGACTTTACCATTTCCCCGCAAGCACTTTATAGCGGGGTACAAATTTCTCTAAAGTTTAGCGTTAATAATATTCTGAAATAATATTTTACTTAGAAAATAACTTTTCTTATTTTATGAGATTCAAGCAAGTATAAAATAGTTGGAATTTGGCAAAAAATTGAAGATAAAATGGACTTTTTAAAGTGCGTGAAAAATGCGTGATTGCGGAGAAAAGGTAAATGCCTGATTTTGCGTTAGAAATAGGAAATGGTATATGCGTTAAAATGCGTGACTGCGGGGAAGGGTGTTAATATAAATAAAATACTAACCATTTATTTTATTGTTATAAAGGGGAAAACATATGAAGATAGTATTTACAATATAGATTTTTTTATAGTTATGATTCCAGGTACAACAATATGTTGATCAGTCGTTATTTAGTACAGGCAGAAAAAAAGAAACAATTAACAGAAGAAACAAAGAATACTGCTATTTCAGTGTGATTGACTTACATAAAAATCCCCGAAAAACGGATGTGATTTTTTTTCTTCTACACAACACTGTATCTGCAGTTCATTTAAAGGCTTCAATAATGGTTTGTTCTTCATAAAGCATCCTTGTGTTGTACACAGGAAATGTTTATTCTAAAATTGGATATGTCTATAGATGTGTATATTGGTGTCCATCCGATTGCATAATTCAGAATATGCCCCCTCACTCTTGTGTAAGAAATTCATAAGAGAAAGTCATAGAAACTTAAGGTTGATGCTTTCCTGACTAAACGATTGACGTATACATCATATTGTTTTTAGAAAACTGTATTAAATTGTATGCCCATACACAGCATAAGGGTACGCTAATGCAGCAATCCAATCTATTTCAAAAAGGTTTTAGAAAAAACTAGTCTCAGTTACCATATAACATGCAAGCAGTTTGCAAAACTTAAATTTACGTATTACGTAATGTACATAGCTAAATTCTAACGTACCATAAACATGTTGCAATGGTTCACATTTTACTTTGGCATGGAAATGGAATAATAAGATCCTTGACAAATAAAACAAATATTGATCTTTCTATACATTTTCTAAGAAATTAATAAAAGTAAAAAATTATTTGACAAGAATACGATTAAAAATTATACAGTAGTAGATGAAATACCTCTGCAAAATTATTGCAGATGTAATTATCAACTTTATTATAACAAAAAATATGTTTGAATATCATAAACATGTACTGAATAAACAAAAGAAAATTTAATAAATCTTTGCTGATTGTTTAAGAAAAGAAAACAGGTATTAGTAATAAGGGCTATATATAATGTTATAATTTTAAAAAATCTTTTTTTAGTGCAGGGAACAAGAAACAAAACAGCAGAAATAAGGAACACTGGCGTCTCTCTGTCATTTTAAACAAAATTCCCCGAAAAACGGACGTGATATTTTCCTCAACACTATATTTGATTTGCAGTGCATCTTAAGGTTTCTTTACTTTTCTATCATGTTTTCTTCCTTACAGATGTATCCTTAATCGGAAAACAGAGAAAGAAGATTCTAATATTAAATAATTGCTTAGATTTTTTTGTTGTTCTTCATCCTCTTGTATATTTCATTTTATGAAGCTGTATTCATTGAAACTTACTTCTTCCTGGGTTTTAATTTCCCGTTTTATGTTTTGTTGAGAAAAGCTGAAAACTAGAACAATTTATTATTTTAAGAACACAACATCTAAATGTCTACATTTTAGATGTATAATAACTTCATTATTGATAATATCTAAATACCATTTTTAGACAAGCTTTTTAAGTAAAAATATTTAGATACTCATGTCATTTAAATAATGCAAATGATATATTATAAGTTCGGTTTGCCCGAGAGTTTTTTGGTCTTTTGGGCGGCTGCACTGGACTTGCGATAGGCTGCTGAACTGGACCTGTAATGGGCTGCTGCACTGAATTTGTAGTAGGCTGCTGTACTGGACTTGCGATTCTCACCAAGTCATCAAAATTTGTGAGTCCTAGTTTATTTACTTGTATTGGTTCTTCCCAGGGAGTGTCTGGTCTCTTGGCCTCGTCGTTGGTTTGACGGCTCTGGTCCTCGTCTGGTCTCTGGTCTTTGTTTCGTCTTTGGTCCTCGTTTCGTCTCTCGTCCCAAATACCAGTTGGATTGCTGGTTAATCCTTCACTGGGGGGCGACGTAGAGAAGTTACGATTAACGTCTGGAATTATCCCAAAGTTATTAAAGGAATTGTCGCTATGTAACTGCGGCGGTGATATGTCACCAATGTCGGGAATATAAAACTCGTCTTCTAAACGTAAATCAGTCTCCAAATCCTTGAGGTCCCGAACTTCCTCTTTACGTGCAGACCCGTCGGGATGTGTGTTAGATATTGATCCAGGAGAAATTAGACGAGGATGATACGTATCCGGGTTAAACAGTATTTCCCTGTCATCTAAATCCGGTTGCACAAATTTCTTCCGGGGAAACAAAGGCACTCGCGAAACTGCCCGCCTCAAACGCTGCAATGGTGTTTCAGTCTTTGGCGCTGGCAAATTTTCCATATATTTGTATAAGAAAATCGGATTCTCTACCACTTATTATAACCAGGTCAACCTCATCCTGGACTCCGGCCTATATGAAGCTTTTTTGCTAAACCTCAACCATCAAAGTTTGAGGAGGCAGAGTCCCGAATGACGTTGGGCCGATTATACGTTTGTTCATTTACACCCGGGATCTTGGCTATTTCTGTGAGAGGAGATGCCAAGTGAAATAATTCAAATAATCCTTGAGCTGGGTCGGACCGACTCAATTCAGTTTCTTTTTTTTTGTATTTTATTTTATCTTCAATATCCCGTTCCTTTTGACCAGAGGACCTTTCTTGACCAGAGCGGCTCACAGGCTCTAATTCTCAACCTGTATAAAATGAAACAGAGACAGACACAATCCAGCTCTTGTCTTTTATTAAATAAAAAATCCGATTACATGAAATAAATAATTTTACACACAATACTAAACCTTATAATAAAGATTACTGTGTTACAATAAAAACTATTTAAATATGTAAATAAACTAAAGTAGATAAACTAAACCATCTGAAAACTTAATAATTTTACAAAAACGCGCAAGTCTACAAAATAATCTTACCTGTATAAAATGAAACAGAGACAGACACAATCCAGCTCTTGTCTGGCGTATGTCCGTCATCCGCTCATTTCATACCAGATTAACTGTCCCGGGTTTCAAAGCTCAATTCCCAGTAGTCAGCGTCTTTAATTAATCCTAACCAAATCCAGCTTTTCACCAACAAATTTATAACTACTTTCCCAATGATTTATTCCTTGGAATTATCTGAGTAAAAAGTTAAACTTATAGTGGTCAGCATTTTTAATTACTTTTAACCAAATACATCTTCATAAACAAGAAAGACCCATTTGCATTCCCATGATATATTTCGTGGGACCGTCCGTGATAAAATCTTAATTTCTATTGGTAAGCATCTGTAATTACTTCCAACCACATACTTGTGGATCTTTAGATACACAAGTAAATTTTATTGATTCTAATGATTTATTTTTAACTTCAGATCTCGCATCTGCTATCTCTTTAAGCCAAATAGTGCAAACTAATAAAATATGCTTCATTTTTATATTTACTGCAATTTTTGTTATGATAGATATATCTACTGTTTATTAACGTATTCAAAAGCAATACACTACCTAAATTAATTACCTAACAATTATAATATTGCCTTCTGTTCTATAATTTCAATAATTTTTAAAAATTCTATTCGCTGTACAGTTCAGGAGTTCAATGGATATATCGACAATATTTTGTCGTTAAAAATGTATTCATAATCTATTATTTTTAGTACATTATTTATATTGGATAATTGTAATTATGGTTAATAACTACTTATTGAAGACGATTAGATTTTATATTTAGACTTGTCACGTGATGCAGCATTCACGTGATTTTAGCATGTTTACTTGCAGTAGTGATGTTAACTTTAAAGTTCACTAGTGCAAGGGCATAACAAAGTTAAAATTCCAAGTTTATTTTATAAATATTTTCAACACGCATTGTAGTTTCTGAAGTGTGCTGTGATTCTATCTAAATTCTGCAATTTAATTGTTAACCTTATATCTGTTTGATTGAATGCTGTATTTTATGCTGGTCAACAGCATGAAATATTGTAATAATTAAATTACATGTAGTTTTAAAAAGTCATAAGGATTGCAGCACTTTTCAGTCTCAATATGCATACCTTTACATGATATATTTTTTCTCTGAGTCCAAAACAAACAGTTAATGTTAGTGTTTAGAGCGTCCTTAATACTTCTAAAGTTGTATTCTAAAAGCTTACTATTATCGATTGAGTGTATGCCCATGCACTAGATCGATTTATTAAGACCTCCACATTACCCTCCGATGTGGTGCTTGCATACAAATATACGTCAGTGTCAATTGAATACGTAATATACAGAAAATATGTTAATAAAATCGTGAAGAAGACATTCAATTAAAGTTTATAGCCTATAGAGTATCTGTAAATAACATTTTATTTTATTTAAGGAATGAAGCTTATTTCAACTTATGTTATCCGATATAACATAACTTGGGGCAGTTTACGCTTTATAAACCACGAAGCGGTTTATAAATAAGCATAAACTGCCCCAAGTTTTGTTATATCGGATAGCATAAGTTGAAATAAGCTTCATTTCTTATAATTTAATTTCAATGTAGACAGTGAGACAATATTTCCTCCGGAAAAAAGCTTCAAATTGAGCATTATTTTAAAAGTAAAGTCAAGCGGAGTGATACGTTTATAATGTAACTCATTGTGACGTAGGAAAGTTATGTTATACGAAATGGATTAAATTTTTTACCCAATCAAATGACGTGTTACAACTGAAATTAAATTATTATAGAATACATTTTTTGTTGAGAAAATATTACTTGATCTGCCTCTTACTTCACACAAACTTCGTCACATTCTACGAAATGAAGTCTCATTGAGAAGTTGATTGCGATCAGTGACTTGTTTATAATTTGTTATATGGGATTTAACTAACGACAAAACAGCATTCTGTAGTTAAGTTTTGATGTAGTTTGATGATTTTTCACAAGTTAAATTAGCAAATCACCCCATTTTGTGGTATTCTAAAGAATTGTTGTATGACATATATTTTGTATGAAGTCATAGTTGACAGTGAATTGTTACTGTTCTAATTACCCATACGGTCATACGGTCATTACACTGTGTGACCACAAACCTAAAATAGTCACTTATGTCAAGGGTTTGTATGGATTTCCAAAATCAAAGAAAAACCTTGACACTCTGAGGATATACAGTTATATGGCTAAATGGTCTCGAAGACTTCATTTTTTGTTGTTGTTGTTTTTGTTTTGTTTTTTTTTTTTTGTTTTTTTGATTCAGAGAAATTAAGGATGAGTTTGGTTCATTTTATTTTTAATAACTAAAGTTAAGTTAAGTTAAGTTTTGTTGATGTTAATTTTAGCAGTAAAGTGCGATAGCGTCAAAACATATGTCTAATGGTAAATAAATATATTAGAATTATATGTGCAATGTTTAATTTGTGTTCTAATAAATACTTTGAAAGATTTTGTTATAAAAAGACAATGAAAAAATAGTTTGATAAAAAATAAATTCTAAGAGAATATATTTGTGGAATCTGAGAATATCTATTAACATAATTATAAAGATTTGATGAATAAAAGAATAAAAAAATAATTCCACTAGCTGTTTGGATTTCTTTGATTGTTGACACTGGAAAATCAACTGAATCTCTTATTTAACCAACAGTATACTTGAAAGATCATTTATCACTGTAATCATTCAAGAGATTTTTTTTTATAAATAAATGTTTCTTTGAAATTAAATTTCAGAGAATAGGAAGAGTGTTCTTGTAATTGAATAGTTATCTTTCTTCTTCGATGTTTGCTGTGTTTGAAATTACCCCTAGGTCGGTGGATTTTACAATTTCTATATATTTAATTTTGAGTAAAAATTTATTCTTTTGTTGCATTTAAAACTTTTAAGTTAGTCAAAATACTCTGTAAAGTTCTCGTTGATACCTTGAAAATTCGTAAGAACCGTAGTACTTGCGAAGAAGGTCGGGTTTTTTTTCGGGGGGGGGGGGGGGGGGGGGGGGGGAAGGCACACGTAAGCAAAGTGCTCGAAATTACCCCGATCCACCTTAGCAAAGGTTTTATGATTTAATGAACATGTAAACATAACAAAGGTTTTGTTCATTTTTTTAGTATCCAATATGAAGGTTGTCTGGTTTGTTTCTTCTAAGAGCGAAAACAGATGACGCCTAGCGTTTTCCTCCAAAACTTCTATTGACTTTAAAACATAAATTGTGTTAGATAAACAAAAAGGTAAAAGATGCGTTTTCATTTTTAAACCGAAATTCTCGGCAAAAAAGATAGACTTGTAATGTATTCAAGGTTTATTTTTTGGTATTTTTATAGCTAACATTAACAATGAATCAAAATTTGATTGGACTTTTAAACCACCCACAGAGAAGTACGTGTATCCAACGGCAGATCTTTTGATTCATAACTACTTCATGTATATCAACACTTAGGCCTACATTATATTCGCACCAAACTTTATTCTTTCCCTTTGAAACTGTTAAATAATCTTCTTGAAAAGACTACGGAATGCCCATCTCTTGATTACTCGACACCAGACTACAGGCCTTAATCTGTGATAATAGATATTAGAAATCATAGGCTTTCAAACTCCTATGTTCTACTGTAGAAAACGCAGCTAAAACCCGTCTTATACACTAATACACTTATTTTTAGAACAGTTTATTATTTTTATGGAAAAGTTCTTTTGCACTTGAATTTTTACAGATATCTTTTGTATTTGATCACTAGAAGCAGTTCCTCTCTCGGAACTGATCTCTCAGTCAAGAAGATATAACAGGTATATAAGTCTGATCTTCTTGGTTTTATTTTATTGCTGACATTAGCTGACATCTAAAATCTACAAGGCTTCCAGTGTTAAACTTGGACCACGCCTTACCACTGTTACCCAGTAAATACAAAAAGAGGTATGTTTAGAAGAATTCATTTTTCTTCAATGCATGTTTTTTTTTAATTCAGTGGAAGTGGCTGGTGTTTATGTTTACCACTTTTAAAAACTAGAAATAATAATGTATGATTTTTGTTGACTAAAGAAAATACTTTTGTTTACAGTTTGTGGAGAAAAGATGTTTTATCAAGGGGAAATTTCAGTATCCACATCTGAGCCTTTCCGATGGAATTCATCTCATTTTTATGAAGAGAAAGAATTGAACTACAATAGAACATATTCGTATACACCTTTGTCTACAGTTCACGAAACTTTAGGAAGAAACTGGAACGAAACAAAAAATGGCTTTGATGATTCTTTAAACTTGTATGATTTTTATAAGAATTATACAGTATCATTCCGTTTACTCGATTCCAAAGCTATTCGTTTGACATCGGAAGGATTTCAGAAATCAATCATGATTCTAATATTCATTATCGGATCATTGGGTTTCGTAGGAAATGTTGTGACCATCTTCACAGTTTTATGTTGTAAAAGGTTTCATACTCCGACATTTGTTGCCATCAGTTGCCTTGCTTTGTCTGATACCCTAAATATCATCATTACTTTTGTTGAGAGATTTTCGACTTTGTTTGCTTATCTTACCATTCAATATTTTGTGTTCCAAAATAATGTTTTGTATATTGCTATTAATTTTCTATTTTTAACAATTATAACTTGTTCAAGTACACACATTGTGTTCCTTATTGTGATCAGATATTTATTAGTAGTCCATCCCTTAGAGAGCAAGATACGACTTACCGAGTCTATTGTTATAGCATGCTCTGTAATGATCTGGGTTTATTCTTCCCTATTTTCTGCTTTCCTATCTATGATAATATCAACTTGTATTAAAAATTTACTTTATGCTTATAAAATCATGAATCTTATATTTATTATTTTTCGTGTTCTTTGGGGTTTGTTTTCTATCTGTGCAATAATTATTATACATATCAAGAAGATGAAAGCTCTAAAAAATACTTCTGTAACAAACAATATTCATAGAAGAATGAATGTTATTATTTCCATTATATTATCCGTTTTTGTTTTCTATCAAATATCATTCATCGTTGTTTACATTGCTGTATTATATAACAATTTCAATTTTCCGGAGAGTTCTATTACCTTTATCTTGCATGCATACACATACCATCTTGCTACACTCTTTGGACTTGTAAATTTCTCTTGTAATCCGTATATACTCTTTTTGGCATCACAGATCTTTTCATAAACAAAACTTATCAAAATCTTGAAAATGTACACGGTTGAATCAGTAGAAATTGTTGAAATTCTATCATCTATCGATCTGTTTTGTAATTTAGCAGGTAATTCAAAAGCATAAATTTACACGCTCGATGTAGAAACGTTTCATTTTGGCATTCTTTTTAAAGTAATTCTAGAAAGATTGAAATGGAACTTTCCCATTCTAAACAATAAGTTAAATGAATAAATGATTTTTTAATTCCAAGCGTTGGCACAATAAATTATGCCTTTGATATATATGTATTATTTTTTTCTTCATTTGACTTTACTGTAAGGAAAAACATTTTTTGAGAATAAAATTGTCGACATATTTTGTAAATCAATTTGCTTGTATATTGATATATTAATAATAAAATCATCATTACATACAAGGGTAAATCAAGTCTAGTTACTTGTTGAAGAAATAGTGTAAATAAAAAAATTCTATGAATGTAATAAAGTGAAAAATTATGCATTTTATACCATTATAATTTGATCCTTGTTATATCCGATATTCGACTGAATAAAAAAAAATCACTCCAATGAGGGAATTACTATTTTGATTTTCTTATTTATATACATGTTAATGAATGTCATAGCATCAAACATAGATCAGTTTAAAAATCTAGAATTAATATGGTACGATAGAAAAAATCGTATTCCTTGAATTGATATACATTGTGCTTGGGAATAAATGATGCACTGCACTTAAAGATGGAGTTAGTATTTTACTGAGTGCCGAGTAAAGGTAAAACTTCGAATCCTTTCACCGTTGCATGTTTATGGTGACGTCGCTATATGAGTGAAAAATTCTCGAATGGGACATAAGACAACATACAATTAATCAATCAACCATTTATATGTGTAATTCGTGTTAAAAATCTGTTTTTGTCCTTGAGAATCATATTACATAAGCAAAATAATTTCTTCCGTCAAATAAAATAAAATAGAAGTTTAATTTTCTTTTTTTTTTGAATGAAAATGGAGGTTGGAAGCATTGTCATCAAAATCTAAATACTAAATGGCTGTTCCAGGCATTGCACACGTGTAGATAACGTAAGACGATTCATAAATATTGTCGAGATAAGTATTAGATTCTAGAGTTGTAAAATGATATGTTTATTTCAAATGCTACATTTTGACACTTGTTTCTGAGCTGATACTTTTTTCGTGATTTATTGGAGAAAAATGTGCGCGGCATTTATTTGATATTAGCACTAGCTATTATAGAACTGAACTGTTACACTTCATTTAAAGTTTATTCTCTAGTTTTCGATTGTATTACAATTTAAGGTAATTCTAGAAATGCATATAAATTTGAATTTTCCATTGATCACATTGTATATATGAATTATTTCAATACATTTATTTGTCTAGAGTTGCCTCACTGAAAAAATGCTTTTGATGAATAAATTATTTTTTTTCCTTTACATGAATTTTCCATTTCCAATTTCTGCAGTAACATTTATAATTTGCATCATTTTTTTTCTTACACTGAACTCTTTGAAAGAAAATGAAAGCAAACGAGCCTCCTACAAGAAATTAAAAAAAAACCGCATCTCTAGAAATTCCCACATATCAACAATGGTACATCATAAATCAGCATTTGCCGTGTAGTGATAAATATTATAACACGTTGTAAAAGGCTATGGTTTCACTTCAAAATACTGTTATTTTTCAAAGAATATTCCATTATTTGATAATCAAATATTACTTTTCTCATTTATTTGAAATTGAAACATGTATGTTTTGAATTCATAAAAATCCAGTGTTCAAAAATATTCTGGTCAAATTGGATGAGATTGAAAAAAAATCATTATGGCTCTTTTAAATTGACAATCTTGAACTTGCTGATATTCATTTAACTAATCCCCCTCCCCCACATTGCACATATCTTTAAAAAAAAAAGACTATATCCTTACTGGGTTAAAATATGAAATATTGATGAGTTTGAGTAACAGTATTTTTGAAGATGAACGTATCATATTTTTTATCATAGAAACACATTTTTGAAGGTAAACAATATAACATATCAATATAAATAAAATAAAAACCATATTTGTTGATTGTTAAAAAAGGTAGACAACATGAGGGTCGTATTTATAGCAGGTTATGTGTAACACTGCTTCCAAGTACTACATTATTTTGATCAGACATTATTTAGAACAACTAAAAAGAAACAATAAAAATGATTAAAAAAAAAAAAACACTGGTGCCTCAGTGTGATTGACTTAAACAAAAAAAATTAAGTGGTATTTTTTTAACTACAGTTCATTGCATTAATATTTTTGCAGTTCATTTAAAGGCTTCTTTTTTTCAATAATGGTTTGTTCCTCTAGAAAGCATCCCTGTTTTGTACACAGGAAAAGTTTATTCTAAAATTAAATATTTCAATAAATGTGTATGTTGTTCTATATCCTATTGTATAATCCAGTCTATGTCGCTTTATTCTTGTGTAAGAAGTTCATAAGGTAACTAAACTTCATATAAACTTAAGGTTGATGGTTTCCTGACTATACGATTTGACGTATACATCATACTGTTTTAAGAATACTGTATTAAACTGTATGTCCATACACTGCATAAGGGTATCTAAATGCAGCAATCCAATTTATTTCAGTAAGGTTTTAGGAAATACTAGTATCAAGTTCAAGTTCTTTATTGACTTTGAGCATTATAGCTCATCAGTATTAACAAACAAACATGACTGTTCAGGTTTACAGGAGATTATGATAATTATGTACATATGAAACAAATATAAATATATATAAATATATGACATAAATGATTAATTTAACATGTCTTTTCTAGTTTTTAGGCTAAAGTAGTATCAGTTACCATATAAAATACAAGCAGTTTGCAAAACTTAAATTAATATATATAAATTACATAATGTATAGAACTAAATTCTAACGTACTACAAAAATGTAGCAATGGTTCACATTTTACATTGACATGAAAATGGAATAATGAGATATGTGACAAATAAAACAAATACAAATATTGATCTTTCTAAACATTTCCTTAGAAATTAATAAAAATAAACATTCTCTGACAAGAATAAGATTTAAAATTGTGTAGTAGTAGATGAATTACCTCTGCAAAATTATTGCAGATGTAATTATTATCTTTATTATAACGAAAAATGTATTGGAATAAAATTGAAACATACTGCATAAACAAATGAAAATGTAATAAATATTTGCTGATTGCTTAAAAAAAGAGAACATGTATTAGTAATAATGGTTAGAAATAATAGTATATTTTTTTAATCAGTTTTAAGTGCAGGCTACAAGAAACAAAATTCTGGAGAAAAAAGGAACACTGGTACATCTCTATGATTGAATTAAAAAAAAAAATCCCCGAAAAACGGACGTGTTATTTTTCTCTACACTATATCTGCAGTGTATCTGAATGTCTTTTTAATTATGTTCTCTTCCTTTTAAATGTATCCTTATTCGGAAAAAAAGGGAAAGAAGATTTTTATATTAAATAATTGCTTTGATCTGTTTGTTCTTCTTCATCAGATTAAATATTTCATTTTATAATCTAGTATCCGTTTGAACTAATGCCTTTCTGGGTGTTAATTTTCCTTTTTCTGTTTTCTGGAGAAAAGCTGGAAACAAACAACAATTAATTAGTTTTAAAAACACATCATCTAAACGTCTACATATATAATAACTTCATTATTGATAATATCTATGAACACTTTTTAGACAAACTTTTAAAGTCGAATTATTAAGATATTCAATTCATTAAAATAAACAAAAATGATATATCTGCCTTTTATTTAAACATTTACTTTCAAAATAGCACTGCTGAAATTATTTTCGTCAAAGTAGGTTGAGATTGGAAAAGAAAAAATCTACAATCATTAGGACTCCTTTTTAAATGGAAATCTTAAACATGATGATATTAGTAATTTATTCAACTAATCAGTTTCTGCTATTTCTAGAAATATCCTTAGTTAACAAAGGGGCTATATTTTCATCGGAACAAATATAAAATTATGATGGGTTTTTGTATCAGTCGAATATTTAATTAACCAGACATTTGAAAACGAAAATATATTTTTAATACAGCGACACATCTGATGAAGTAAAGATAAGATATTATAAATATAAATGAAATATAAACAATTTTTGTTGAATGTTATGAAGGGGAAAAATGAAGGCAGTGGTTAAAATATAGATTTTATATAGTACTGCTTCCAGGTACCACAATATTTTAATCAGTCGTTATTTAGTGCATGCAAAAAAAAAGAAACAATAAACAGAAAAACAGAGAACACTGCTACCTCAGTGTGATTAACTTTATATAAAATACTTCGAAAAACGGACGTAATATTTTTCTTCTACACAACATTGTTTCTGCTGTTCATTTAAAGGCTTCAATAATGGATTGTTCCTCATAAAGCATCCTTGTTTTGAACACAGGAAATGTTTATTCTAAAATTAAATATGTCAATAGATTTTTACGTTGTTCTCCATCCGATTGCATAATTGAGAATATGCCCCTTCACTTTTTTGTAAGAAATAACGCTTTTTAGGGTGTTAAAGGTTCCTTTGTATGTTTTGTGGAACATAACTGAAAACAAAAGAACCATACAAACGTTTTTTTTAAAAAACAGTATCTGAATGCTTACACTTCGCAAAAACTCAAAAAAGACGTTATGTACATGGAGGATGAATTTCTTATTGAAATTAACAATGTAGACTTTCAATAGAAAGTCCTTGAGTATAAAATGTCCAAACATTATCTTAGTAAAAGGGGATACTCTTTATTTTCTAACCTTTTAAAATTCAGAACCTTACGTACAGTAATTCGTCAACACCTAAAATGACCGAATTTGTGCTACAATTTTATTAATATTTCAAAATTCTGTAAAATACTAAAAGTTTGCGCCCGAGATCTTTTGGTGAAGTTTTTTTAGCATTAGAATATAAGGACTTCGACGTCATAAAATGATGCCATCATGTGGATTGGCTTAAAAATGTCACAGAAACTTAAGGTTCCTGGCTTCCTGACAATACGATTCGGCGTATAGAGCATACTATTTTTAGAATACTATATCAAACTGCATGTACAAACACGGCATTAGGGTATGTAAATGCAGAAATCCAGTCGATATCCTAAATGGTTTTTATAAAATACTAGTCTCATAAAGCTTAGAAATGTACCCAAAATGTGTGTGAAGACAATACATTCAATTGCAATATTTTGTTATTATCAGACGAGAGGTTTCTTAATTATGCTTATGCTCTTAACTAAAGGACATGATTGATAATCAAGAAAAACCATGTAAGGTTTTTTTTTTTTATTTGGGGCCTGCGAGGTGGAATTGCTAAAGTGTTTGCTCTAGCGTTGCGATGTAAAGAGTTAATCCTAACGTGCAGGGTTTCGAATCTCATTTTGGGAGATGTAGAATCCTGTCCTGAACTAAGCTGGTGACTATAAACATGCTTTAAAACATTCAAAAAGTAAACATATACTAGTATGTATGGAAGACCAATAGTGCAAACCAAAATATAAAGAAATAAATTGTTAAATAAAGAAAACAAAAGAATTACAATATAAAAAGAAAATTATTATTAAAAAAAACCGAATTCCACTAAATAATTGAGTTTAACTACAATACAGAATAATCAAAACGAATCAGTAAGAAACGTTCGTATTGTTTTTAATAAAAAAAAAATTGAATAACTTTGTTAAAGAATGAAGTAATAAAGACAACTCGTTTGAGATAATGAAAGCAGTGTGTCTCTATGTTTTCTTAGGTAAATAGTCACAAAAACCATTCTTTATTTATAAATAGTTGAAGGTTAATTCCGAAAACTATTTAGATGTTAACTGATATAAACATTGAATATTCTGTGTATATTCGCAGTTATGATAAGGCTGTCCGAAGGCTTAAAATGCCTTAAAAATATGCATGTTATGTTGAGCTAGATTTTAATTTCAATATGTAATCCTTGTTTGGAATTGCAGTGAACTTGAGATAATAGTTTACTTAGGTATTATAATAAAGCATTTTTTGTGATTTCACATGACTGTGTTGATCACGTGACGGAGATATATGATATTCCTAAATGTTGCACATAAACCGCTTCGGCACAGGTGAAAAACAAAAAAAATGTACAAAGTTTGTTACATAGATCAATTCATCGTGATCTCTGGTACATAGAAAGTGCTGGGGGCAGGTTTAATTTTTACTTGTTAAGAAAATGTTTGACCAGATATTTAACTTACCAACATAGGAGGGGGTATTTTCCACTCTTTATCGCGATGTATACAAAAATAGAAAACTATACACAATCCCCCAGCAAAATTCAAGTAGAACACATACTTCTCTTGTAGATTCACACAAAATATCTTCAATTTGTTTTTGTTTATCACTTGTGCCAGTCCAATATAAACACGATTCTTAAATTCAAACTCTGTCTACGGACGTGTAAGGGGGGCGTTTCACACATAATTTTTCTCTATTGTTTGAATATGTGCATATCGGACAAGCGAAAGGAATAGGGATATTTAAATTTCAAATGATTAAATTCATAACAGCACATTGCAGCTTAAAAACATTCCTAAAACTTGAATTAAACAACAAGGACCAAAAATAAATCTACATGCCAGGTATAAATTATGACACTTCCCCCGTCTTGTCAGCTCAAGTATGCAGTGACTTGACGTCATGTTCTATCATGACGTCATATCTAGGTAGTGCAGAGAAGTTACTACCGTCTAAACAGTTTGATATTTTACGGACAGCCTTATCCTAGCTGCGTTTTACCTTTCATTTTTTTAAATTATCTCACTAAACTTCAATCAGTGACTACGTATAAAAGGTATTAATAGATTCTGTCAATATGTGTATTTCATAGCTAAACACAGTAAAATGCTTCCTAAGCAGAATAAGAATTCCATGTTTTGCCTAAAATTCGGGGAAAAAAAGAAATTCTTTCGGACAGATATTTAAAACTCTGTTTAGTAAATACAATTTATCATTGAGTTAAATGCTGACTGACGTTCTCCATACTGATTTTTAGACCACTATTTACACACTGAATCGATGACGGATTTTTCCGGGATTTCCCGATCATGACAAGGAGGTTTGACCGGTCGGCAGCGGATGCTCACTTCTCCTTGGCACCTAATCCATTCTCTAATGTCTTAGAGGTCCTTGTTTGCTTTGCTCCTTTTGTGTTGTTTGATGGACTTTTGAGATTGAATGCTAATCGTTATCTCTATATAGTTCATTCTATAGCTGCAAAACTGTAGCGTTTTGGTTTTATATATTAGTCATTGACCATATCGCCATAACGCATATCTCGTTATGCAAAAAATGAGCAATTTGCGGCGCAAGATTTTTTGCGCACTGTTTTTGAGAATTTCCTCACTTTAACTTTAAACTTTAGTAAATAATCTACCTTTAACCACTAATTCAAGACACATTCTTAAACCAATTTGTATATTTTATCCTCCTCTCAGCCCTTTATAATATAAAGTATAAACTATGTCACATCTACACCACACTTCATTTTGAATATGAAAAATGTGGCAGATATGACAAGGACTCCAAAACATTGATCACAGAGAAGAAAAGGGAACACTGGGATTATGTGAGGTAATGACTTACATGTATTATATTATCACATGGAATTCCCATGGGAACCAATTGCGCTCCGTTAATAGGAGACCGATTTTTGTATTCATATGAAGCAGAATTTGTGCAAAATCTTATGCGTGAAAAGAAGAAAACACTTGCTGTGGCCTTCAACTCGACATTTAGATATATCGATGACATATTGTCAATTAACAATGGTAATTTCCATTCCTACTTCAATACGAAATATCTTGGTGAGCTTGAGATAAAAAGATACCACAGAGTCTGACACATCTGTTTCATACTTGGATATTTTTGACCGGTCGGCAGGGGATGCTCACTCCTCCATGGCACCTGATACCAACTCTGATGTTTCGGAGGTCCGTGTTTGCTCTGCTCTTATTTTGTATTGCTTTATAGACTTTGAGATTGAATACTGTTCGTTATCTTCATGCATTTTCCTCTACATAATAGTATTTCTACTCAAAAGAAAACTAAAAGAAGCATATTATGAAGACGGGAAAGTTCAAGAATCCAACCTCATAAGTACTTCACCATTATCATGGATGGAATGGATCAAAAGAAAACAAATGTACCAATCTTATTTTCCAAAGCAAGAAATTCCAAACAGATTTGTAATCTACAGCAAATAAGGACACATCTTTTAGGAGTATTGGTCCAGAGAGAAGGTTTGTGGAGCATTACATAATAATACTGGACATGCTTACCCGTTATTGATCTCTATTTCACTTAAAAAGAAAATCTGAATTGGAAAATTTATAAATCTTCATGTAATTTATTTTTGATGGTTAATGAGATCTGTAATTCAGTTTACTAGGGAGTAAATAGATTGCAATGTTGTTTATGTAAGAAATATTTACATTTAGAAATGCTTTCCTTTATATAACACTACTGAAAGCAATGCGTATCCATAACTGTATAAATACAGGTACGGGGTCAAGAGGTCATGGATGTGCGTATGGATAAACGGTTTACATAATTTCTCAGTGACGTCAAAAAGGATTGATGCACATTCAGCATTGGGTTTGAAAAATAATACATTTCATACGTTAAAAGTCACAATCAGGCAAATATAGTGTATGAATAAGTCACAATGTAAATATAAGTAATAAGGTATCATTTTAAAACATATCTCGGGCTATAAATACGGGTAGGTACGAGATTAAATTCATCATAAAGCCCTCTCGTGACCAACCCGTACTTATATCCCGATAGATGTTTAAAAATGTTACCTTATTTCTTAAATATTACATTATGCCTTTAGACTACAAGTCCCAAATAAAATGTAAAGATGTACTTTGATAATTTAAATAACTTAATTATTTCTCTTTGCGCATAGGTTCATCTGGAAAAAAGAAAATAGGTTTCGGCCACTTTGACCTCATGCAGTACCCTCATGATTCCAATCTTAACTTGACAATATTGCTGGATACAATTACAGGTAGGTCATAGTCACATATTCTTGAATTACTGATAATCATGACATTTTTGATACATGTCTTATTTAATCATATATTAAAATCTAAGACTTCTACAGAGCTACTAAATATATCAGCTTATGTGTGCACTGTATACCAATGGACTTCTTTTGCATTTCTATGGTTACATCAAATATATCTATTAATAATAATTTTATAAGAAAGTTTATCATTATAAATACAGAGGAAATTCATTCCTACGAGTAGGAAAAAAATCTTTTGCATTGTAAATTTACCACAAAATTTAATAACCGATTATCAGAAAATATGCCCACCCTTGGTCTTTGTGCTTATGCTCACCTGGCAATCTCAGTCACAGATACGCATTTTATACTGATGGGGAGCACTTTCACTTATTGTATAATTTTGAAATTAAGATCCATATTTCTTTTCTACATGCAGCTTTCAAAGATAAGCTTGGAAGAGAGCTACATCTCCAAACGGACAGCGCCACAGACAACAAAAACAAAGTAGTTTTGGGATTTCTGGGAGTATTGGTACACCTTGGAATATTTGAAGAGGTAATTGTATTATCATTTTATAAAACTATGAAAAGTAGAATTGTAAACCTTTATCAGTGGATGATAATTGGGATTCTGTTTTCTTATAAAATAGTGCTATTTACATATGCTTCCTGTGGGCCATACTCATGAGGGCATCGATGCAATGTTTTCAAACTACTCTTCTTTGTAAAAACAAGACATCATGACTCTTGAAGGTAATATTTCTCTTTCTTGCTTTATTTGATTTGTGAATTAACCAAGGAATATTTTTTCAAAATAACATATAGTTGTAAATTGTTGAGATAAACATTTATGTTGCAGTAATTAAATTATCATAAAATGTTTATTGTTAAAGAATTATTGATTTAAGACTTTCGGCCCCTTTCAGCCCAGGTATATTGAGGGACAGACCCCTTTCTTATTTCATCTTAAAGGTCTAATGATATTTAATATTTTTTGTTCAATAATTATTTGAAATTTTTTGTTCATGTCCAAGATTATAATGCTCTGTTGCAATGTAAATGCATTGTATTTGTTTGTTTCAGCTTTGCTTCACCATTTCAAGCAAATAAGTTATGTGAGAAATGGAAGATTTGTGACTTTGGTATGGGACTTTAAGGAGTGGTTGCAGGCCCATTTGATAAATAACCATGGACTTGGAGACCAATTTGAGTTCCGCATCCATACACAGGACAAAGGTTAGTGGACACTTCAATGACGTTATACAAATTTAAAATAATAACAATAGACCATGAAAAATTTATTTTTGGTTCTCAGGCCCTCCCTCATCTCTTCCAAGGATGCCTCATTGACCCTTTTCATAGCTAAATCAATAACCCATAACTCAATAACTCATTTTTTTGAGGTTTTGCACAATGTAAAATGTTGCCTCTTTATATTTTTGGGGCAATAAAAAGTTTCTTTTTTAAAAATGCCTCCCTCCATCATCATATTTCTTGAAAAAAGGCATGAGAACCAAGGAATTAATTTTGCATGACCTAAAACAATGTAATTTTCATTAATGAACAAATAATATTTGTAGAAAGTCGTATTCCAATCTTCCACTATCGGAAAGGTGATGGAGAGAAATGGTTGCCTGACTCCAGGGATTCTGCAACTTTTGAAAGCAAGAGGGGCCAACATGGCATTCACATTTTTAAGGTGATGGAATGTTCTTTTTTGAATTGGTCAATTGTTAAAATTGTCACTTACAAACATGGGTATCTCATATGCCAGTGGGCATATATTTGAAAGATACTAATAAATATATCAGTAGTACACACATTTGCTTATTTTGTAATTTTAGGATTTGCAATTCCTGAAGACAACCCCATCTGTAGTTCTTCCCAAGGAAAATGGGACATACCTTGAAAAGATCATCAAGGAGACAGGTCCCAAATTGTTGGCGTCTGGCCTTTTAAAGGCAGAGGAAATGGAATGGTGGGAGAGTTTTCCAGCACTAGCAAGGGAGAAATTTCTTGAACCTCCAACTCATGTTAGTTTTTTTTAATATCAAATAATCAGCCATTTTATCATTCAAAGATAATCTCCTTTTTGAATATTTTAATGAGTTTCTGTTTCATATGTTGATTAATTTGATATTCAAGGTATACTTCCCATTACCGGACCTGATCCAGAGGATGGAAAGCACATCATCGACCCAATCCCCATTGCCAATAGAAAAAACTCTGAGGGAGCTCGAAGAGAGGACAGACAAGAGAACACTGGTAAGAATACCATCTTTGTTTACGTTATTAAATTTTATTTAGCCATAATCACTCGATAATGAATATTTACTACTAAACTACATGTTCCTCACATGAACTTGTACAGGAATGAATCTCCCTAAAGAATAACATAACTTTCATATAGCCAAAAATGCTAGTAAACCGATAACATTTTTATTGGAAATACTATCCATCATGATCACAATGTAACACTAATATCTTACATTATTTACAGGTATATACTGGAAACTACATCCAACCTAAAAGGAGGAAATCCAAGAACTGAAATGAATAAAAATTTTTAATCAATGGCCTACAATATAAACCTGATTTTGTCATTTCTTACATCATTTGTTACCAGCTATAGACTACAATAACAATGTAAAAATCATTTCACAATCTAAAACACTTATTGAGAAAAGAACTACATTTTTATTGGTAATACTATCCATCATGATCACAATGTAACACTAATATCTTACATTATTTACAGGTATATACTGGAAACTACATCCAACCTAAAAGGAGGAAATCCAAGAACTGAAATGAATAAAAATTTTTAATCAATGGCCTACAATATAAACCTGATTTTGTCATTTCTTACATCATTTGTTACCAGCTATGGACTACAATAACAATGTAAAAATCATTTCACAATCTAAAACACTTATTGAGAAAAGAACTACCAGTGGTAATGAATCACAAAATGACATCATATATAATAAATGTTTTTAAACTAGGAAAAAAAGATAAATTGTCTAAAAAGTTTCATTGATCACAATTACAATTATAGTGCAAGAAACAATCAATGTCTGCATTGGACGACTCAGTTTAGTAAGTCAATGCCTGCATTGGACGACCTCAATCAGTCAGTCAATGCCTGCATTGGACGACCTAGATCAGTCAGTCAATGCCTACATTGGACGACCTAGATCAGTCAGTCAATGCCTGCATTGGACGACCTAGATCAGTCAGTCAATGCCTGCATTGGACGACCTAGATCAGTCAGTCAATGCCTACACTGGATGACTCAGTTTAGTCAGTCAATGCCTGCATTGGACGACCTAGATCAGTCAGCCAATGCCTGCATTGGACGACCTAAATCAGTCAGTCAATGCCTGCATTGGACGACCTAGATCAGTCAGTCAATGTCTACATTGGACGACCTAGATCAGTCAGTCAATGCCTGCATTGGACGACCTAGATCAGTCATCCAATGCCTGCATTGGACGACCTAGATCAGTCAGCCAATGCCTGCATTGGACGACCTAGATCAGTCAGTCAATGCCTACATTGGACGACCTAGATCAGTCAGTCAATGCCTGCAATGGACGACCTAGAACAGTCATCTAATGCCTGCATTGAGCGATTGATAGGTATATAAATTCATTCAATGCCTACATTGAGCAAAAAAAAATGTCTATCTAGTGAAGTTGAATTATCATTTCATTTAAGACCAACTCATAATTTTAGACTTACAAGGAATTTCACGAAGGAAATCATCGTATTTGCATAAATCATCAATGCTGAAGCCAAAGTGAATTTTTACTTAAGAATATCTGCATTGGATTCAATGCCCACTAATAAATGTTAAGACTTGTTTTCTAATACATTCTTAGTACCCACGACATGTGATAGCTAGTACCCATAATGATGTCATATTATGACGTCATCGACCACTACTACACAAGTTTATAAGAGACATCAACAAAATCGCGTCAGCCCAAGGGCATAACTTACTTTTTTTTTTACAGAACCGAGGTATAATAAGACGCAGAATATCCCAAGGATTTAAGATATTACTGCACAAATGTCGACACTGCAATTTTTTGGTTACTATTCGAGCAGTTTTAAGTTTAAACAGGGTAAAAATACACAGTCCAGGGTACGTTTCATTATTATTTTTATCGATTGAGAAAGTGCATAAGATTTGTGCAGCAATTTTATTAATTAAAAGAATATTCTTCTAAATAGTAGACATTATTTATTTTGAATAAAATAGGATATGCCCTTGCGCCGACGTTGTTTTGTTGATGTGTTTTATTACCTTGAATGGGAGAGAACAGTGACGTCATAATTTGACGTCATACGCGGGTATGTTAATGCAGCACATGGATCAGAATTCGGCGAATTAACACTTTTTTTTATAATATAACACTAATAAATCGGAGAAGTCATGGATAAATCTTTTGCTATCATTATGCATTCTATAGACGTCAATGAGACATATACTACAAGAGGAACTACACCACGACGTCACCACGTGACGTCTATAATTAGAAAAAAATGCCTTAATGAAAAAGTGAAAAGTTCAGCACTACCCCGGGGATAATTAATTTCAATTTGTAGTCATAGTTATGTAAAAACATCTCTGTACCATTAAAAGTGCTGCTAGAATCCTACTGTCCTATCACATAAATAATTATTCAACACTTTCGGAGGAAACCTACCTAAAATTTTTACGGTTTGTTCATAACATCGGAAAAAATGCATCAATTCCCGTAAACCATACGATTCTAGCAGCACTTTCCATCCCTCTCGTTTTAACGTCCCTCTCGAGAATTTTTCACTCATATGAAGACGTCACCGTATACTAGTGAAGGGCTTCAAATTTTGACCTGTACACGGCACTAGGGGTCATTGAGCAGTGAGGGACCTTTATCGTTCCAACGCCTGCCGTTGACACAGGGCCTCGGTTTTTAAGGTCTCATCCGAAGGACCCGCAACTTTCACTTCAAAGTGCCGAGCGCATGGCGAAGGAACAGTTGCTACCAATTTTAACGACTAGGTCAGTCGCGGCCGAGATACAAACTCACGACCTCCCGATCACGGAGCGAGCGCTCTACCGACTGATCTACCGTGAACGGTCAATAGAATAAGAATTTTACATAGAATCAAAAATTAAGTTTCAAAGTATGCGGCGTAGTGTTGAATTTTTGCATCCTTTTTGCTATGAACGACAGAGGAAAGGCTGATCGGCAAGTAAACACCCTTTTTGCTGTTATTTTACGAAGAAACTGTAGAGTTATATTAGCATATTTTATTCATAAGCTTTATTCCCACATGAATCACACATGATATTCATTCTAAATGCTTTTAAACTCCGATTTCTTGTGTTTGTTTACATGAATTCTCGTTACGTTTGACTTTCACTCTGCTACTTCGTGATCAACAGTTATGACGTCACGGGTTTGGTATTTATTCCCTGTGATAAATACAGAGACCCAGAGAGGATAAAATTCCGTTTATACTATGCCTCTGCATATTTTGATCCAATTTACGACCTCAAATCAATCTTAGATATCGATTTTAAGAAATTGTTATCTCTAAAACTTCACGTCATATAGCTTACTATGACGTCATATCATACAGGCAAGTAGAATTTTAGGTTGTAACCTTAACATACCTGCGTAATATGCACTTGCACAAATACACTGTGGAGACAAGGTGTGTATAAGAAAATCAATTTGAACTTACTCTGTACATAAAATTTACAACTTATGAATTTTTATTAGCTCATTTGCATAGAAATGACCGTATTTAGATCAAAGAAAATAAATATTGATAATTATGTTCCAAATTCAGATTAAAACTTATGACCAAATTTTTACATTTTTTTTCATAAATTTATTTTAAATCAGATAATAAATGTTACAGGTTTCCACCGCCAGATGATAAAATTCACAAAATTTTTTAGAGATGAGTCGTACGGGTCGCTATAGTTCATTAACACGCTTCAGTCTCTGTCAAAAATAACATGGAAAAGGATCTTCATTAATACAATAACCGCTAATTAAATCAGCACCAAAAACTCTCACATCTCCTACTGCTATTTACGTTCTATAGGAATAATTTACAGGCATAAACACAAATGCAAAAGGCCCTTATGGTTTTCTAGACTAACACTTCTACCGGTTGATGTTTCCATGGGTACTAATGGAAATATGGAGATAACGAACAGTATTCAAGATCAAAAGTTCACCAAAAAGTAGCAAAGCGAGCACGGACCTTCAAAACTTTAGAAGAGGGATCAGATGCAATGGAGGAGTCAGCTATACCGACCGGTCACAGCCGCCGTACGCTCCTTGTCATGATGAAGAAATAACGGTAAAATATGTTGTCAATTCAGTGTATAAATAATGAACTAACAATAAGAAAGAAAAACGTCAGTCATTTGACTTAATGTTAAATTGTTTTTGCTGACAAGATCATTGGATCGACCATAGAACTTACGTAATGATAAATTTAAACGAGACTCCTGATGTTCTTGTTTTATCAACTTAATATACATCGTTTTAGAAATTGTTCAAGCGTGAAGCATGCTCTTGCGTATCGAATCAACTGAGATATATAAACTCTGTATGCAGGAGTGGAAATTGCTTACAAAGAAAGAGAAGTTGACTATAATATAGTTAAAGTCATTACGTTATAATAAAGCTTGGTTGTCAAATTACAATTAACGTCTTTTTCAAGTAAAATATCAAACTACGAGACATCAAGTCTGAGCTTTTACATTACTATTTAAAGTGAAAAGAAGGACTTCTCACAGGGATGTTATGTTCCAATGAGAACTGAAGGTATCTAGAGTAAAAGGGGTTATTATTCCATCGGATTATCATATAAATAACGGGAAGCGGAAACCAGGGGGTTTAACAAACAATATAATAAAGATTTTCCATTTGTTACAGATCTATATAAAGTTATTTATAGCATTGTATTGCAGAAAGACAGAGAAAACTGTTTATTCATAAAAGCAAATATTGGGTGACCTGGGGTCACCATGTTGATAAAGATGAAATAACTTTTGTGTCTTTGATGCCTGAGGAGTTGATATAATGGTTTATTACTAGTACGCAAAATGACGAACTATCCAGGTCCTAGTACGTTTCGTCCTCCTTGTTAATTCGGGCCTCTTCCAAAGACTCTCTTTGGGAATTTTTTTTAATATTTGCATATTGCCATATTATTGTGCGTATGTGTCTTTAGAAAGTCTGAATAAAAAAAATTGTCATCTTTGGCGTTAAGAAATTGAAATGATTTAATGAACGTCACAGTTTTCGTCATTACCAAATTTCCACAAGTGACTGTTTACAATATGTAATTTATTCTTGAGGTGCAGGAAATTCCTGTAATACACAAGTTTTATTAATATTTCATCACCAGTATATTGTTAATTTTTCATTACAAATAAGTATTGCTTTCCGCAGGTATGCTCAGATTGTATGCAAAATGTACGAAACTGTGGGATATACCTAGATAGGTAAAATTACTGAAACTCGGAGCAAAAATAATATGTTTCTGCTAGGAATTGGGAAACTGTCAAGTTGCGTATGCATTTTATGCCCCTTTCCCACTGTCTGCATATGTCTATATTGGATTTCTCCTGATTTCTGTCAAAACCAATTTGCATTAGCTGTTTCTCGCTTAGAGTTAAAACCTAGAAAATAAGTATGACAGTACAGGAATTGAAATATAAGTAAATCAACAATTTCAGATTATATATTTGCTGAAACAAAATTACTTTTATTTCTATGAGACAAAATATGTAGCATGAAAAATGCTTACGATATTTTTTTCATGGTTAAAAAATATGTAACACTGTGAAATCACTAATTTTCGTAGCTTTCGAGGATTGTATTGACCCTCGAATTAATTGCCCCATGAAACGTAAAATTTGAGGTACATTACAGTTTTCAGTCATGAAACCAAATCATCACAAACCTACACTTTTTCCTCAAGCCTCGAAAATTTGACCCCATGCTAAAATTTGATTTTACAGTATTTGTCATTTCATTAAACGTCTACTTGGACGTAATACACATTATATACGTCTCCATATGAGTGAAAAATTCTCTAGAGGGACGTTAAACAACATAAAATCAATCAATAAATACGTAATGCAGCAACAACAAACATTTTTCTCAGCTTCTTGCATTCAAAATAACATGAATAACAAATATTAAACGCAAAACGTTTTGTTTCAAAAACTGCTCGATCATTATCAGTAGTAAAGAGAAAAGGTATTGAAAAAAATTCCACTGTGTTTTTATCTCAGTGTTGAGATATTTAAGTTCATTACTCATTAAATCTTCTTTTGACAAGGGCATCAGCTTACGTTTTGGTTTTCACCCCTTTGGAATACACACAAGGGAAGTATTCTTTAGCTCGAAGAGTGGAGCTTCTTTTCAGAATTCGAGTACATTACTTGATAAATACATAAAGTGCTTTGCAAAGGTCAAATATACTTCAAGATGATTGTTATTACTTGAAATTTATGAAAAGTATATTTGTTTAAAGAATCAGCTCTTGTTATATTACATTCTGCAGAAATATAATTCAGATATCTCTTCGCTACTTTGAAAATTGTACAAATATTATTACTCTGGAAAAGCTGGCAGTCAAACTCAATTGAAGTTAAATGTAATATTTAATGATAATTTATTAATTCCATACAACAATTTACACAGTGACTATTTTAGAAAATAAAGTCACTTAAAAAATGCATCGATTTTCACTTTTGCTTTTCAATTTCTTTATTTCGAAGTCAATTTCTTCAAAGCAGTCTTTTCAAAAACAAATATTAGCAAATCTTGTTATAACGAATTTATTTCAATACACTTCATAATTCGAAACAATAACACAGCAAAATTAGCGAATTTGGTACAAACGTTTTACATTCTTTTACAATATATTGTCAATATTTCGTTCAGTATAATAAGCTGTCTAAATGGACGGAAAAGAGACTTTTATATCCGTCTACCAAATAAGTTTTGACCTTCAACAAAATTACTCAACATTTCATCTAAGGGGTAATTATATCTGGGTTTTTTTTTCAATTGTAGGGCAATTTCAGTAGAAATCAAGGAAGAGGTTGCACAAAGAAAAAATGCTATTGAGTTAGAGCAGTGAATAAATTCACTAAGGTTCGAAATAAGAAATTCATGTTTTCTTTGAGTTTTTGTAGCATTTGTATAACTTATTCCTAATCTGCAGATATATAGAGTAATATATAAACATGCAATGCCATAACATAAATAGATTAATAATCATTACTCCGGGAATTTTGTAAAAAAAAATTAAAGAGAATTTTGGAAAACGCGTGCCATTCAATCCCTTGAAAAAAATGTGCATTTGGAAGTAAATGTATACATTTAAAATATATTACAGTACTACAAATTCATGTAAAATTGTTGATGGGAAAAAAATATTTAAGACAGAACATTGATTATCATTTCATACCACTCTTATACAGTTTTTTTTACATATTTCAGTTTACATGAAAAAAAGATATATTAATCATATAACTGTATAATATACACATTGAATGAGTGTTTTTGAAAAGGTCCCTTTCTATAAATTGAAAAAAAAACCTGCAAATTAAATTAATTAAATCAATATGATTTGATTTCACATGTTCCATTTTAAACACAATACACAAATATCATATAAAAGATGCTTTTGTACCGCATGAACATAGGTTAAGAATTTCTAAAGTTTACCTCCAATATGTATTGCTAAAATTGAGATACAACCCTACTTTATATCACTTTATTTAATGAACATACATTAGCATTGACATGTTCATTTACTATACATAAAGACGAGCATTCAGTCTTATGAATATATAGTATCCTACCACTTGTGTTGACAATTCGTATTTCGTTCTCTAATATCATAGTTTTAGCCAATATTTGTGCAATTAAGATTTTATCAACTGTAATTCAAGGTATATTTAACCTTTTTTTTTCATGTTTAATAGGTATACCGGCAAATTTTTAGATCCGCCAAGACCTCTCTTCTTCTATGGGGTTAAAGCTCCTTGATCCACCAGCCACTGTTTCACTACTTCAAAGTTTTGGTCCATCCACTTGATGTTGCTCTTTGTTTTCTCTATGGCCTGCTGGAAGGCCCGTGTACCGGATCCCATGTCGGGATTCTCTCTCAGGAAAGACTCCAACTATGAATAGAAATGCCATAATTTTTATGAGTATAAATATCCATTTTAAATTCATAAAAAGATCACATAATCACAGACTTTTGTATGATTTTGTTTTTCCTTATAGGTTTTGAGAAACATAAATAAATAGCTGAATATTTAACATTGTTTTATTATTTCATTGGTTTTTAAATCCTAAAAGAGCACGTGCTTGATCTCGAATATTAATACTGATATTCATTTCAAATGTAAAAAAAAAACCTAAATGTTACATGCAGATCACAAAAATTACATATCAGTTACTATGAAATCTACACATGCTGCATAAGCATAAAAGCAACAAACAATCCTGGTGCATTACATGTTTATGAAAGGTGTTTAGTCGCAAATAAATCGCCTTTGTGGATTTTTTTTCTGATTAATAAGTGGTTATGTACTACATGTATGATAGATGTTCTGAGCTCACACTGAAGGTTAATGAAAAAAAAATCACAAGAATATGTCTAGAAAATCGACGGGTTTATTCTATTTAAAAAATGCGAGTATAGTTTCCAAAAGCAATCATACTGTATATGTTCCTCTGCCTACTTTATATTAAAAAAAGCTGAGCATAGATTTCTTATACCTGTGTAAGTTCGAATTTAATGTTAAAACGTGACGTCACTCCTGATATTAATCGTGGAAACGCAAATGAAGACAACCCATACCTGTAACAAATAAAGATATTTAAAAGCATGCCTTTTTGGGATGAATATGCTTGTACGTAACCTCTCCCAATTTATTTATTGTTGGTAATTGTATGTAAGTACTCCCAATACATTTATCAGAGGTACAAAGTAGTTCCTATTTTGGAGATATTCATGTCACCTCTCCCTTTTTGATTTTTCATAAAAGTTATCAAGATGTTTCTTTTTATTTGGAAATATTTTTGCACCACATCCCTTTTCTTATTTTTATTAGCCGTACAGAGTGCATATATGTAGGTCCTAATTTCGATATATTCATACAACCGCTCCACATTTATATTTTATGGGAGGAACAAATAATTCCTACTTTGTTAATGTATTAACAAGCTCTTTCCATTCATATTTTTATACGTGGAATAAATAATTCCTATTTAAGAAATATACATGTAACCTCACTTCATTTATATAATTATTTGTTAATAATATCAAATTAATTCTTTTTGGGAGATATAATTGAAACACCTTCTCAGTTAGTGGTACCTCCTTTCTTTTTTTCCTTTTTTCTTTCTTTTCGTGAAAGATCGTGTTAATTTTAAATGTCTAGAGTATGATATATTTTTAAATATGAACAATATTTATATCAGATTGGTTTTTAAGGATAAATAACACAAACAAACTTTTTTCAGAAATCAGCATTATTTCTCATAGATTTACATTTAAATTGACAACCTGAATAATATTTACCAAGTCGAGTGGGAGAATTTTATAAGATTTTGTCATAAAGTTAAAAAATTGTGCGAAATTTTGTATGGAATTATATAGAAGGCAAGATAAAATCTCAAATCTAAACACCAAGGAAAACCTACGATTTCTTTATATTTCAGGGATTTATTATTTATGTCATTACAAATCAAAATCAGTCAAAAAATATATATCAACCCGCGCATCCATTTTTTGTTTGTGGTAAGTACCCTTAATCTGTATTCTTAACGGAACCCTTTTTATTTTTGGTTGCCTTCTCCTTATAGACTGGCTGAAATTTGCTCAACATAAAACTTTGCTAACCTTTGGAAATTTATATATTGGGCATAATAAGAATACAAAAATGAAATAAGCATCGACTTTTCTTTGTAAATTTTGCTTACACTTACTGACAGGAATTTTATTGACATTTTGGTTAAGGTAAAGACAGATTTTGTTTTTTCAAGCGTGAAAAATGAAGAGATACGTCTGTATTTGTGATGATTTATTGAGTATTAAGAAACAAATTTACACCTGTCACACTATCTGAAAAAGTGAAATCAAATAAATTCCATGCTAAGTCGTGCTAAAAAA
>NW_026928291.1:0-32503 GCF_032062105.1 Saccostrea cuccullata | reverse complement strand
ATAATAAAGCCAGGTCATATGCATAATCTAAGTTTCATAGTACAACTCCCTATTCCCCTGAGACCCCAATTTATTTTGAGGTCAAAAGGTCAATGGTAAAGTGGAAAATTTATTAGAGATGTCAAATCGGTCAATATCGGACGTTTTTCCGATTGAAAATCAAGGAACTTGGTAAAAAGAGTAAATAAAAGTTTTCTTATATTTTTTTGAGCCTATATAGTCAATCAGTCTATATTGAAAGAGGAGGAACATGGAGGTTCTTGGGATTGCTAGTAGTAGATAATTTGATTTTTTGGTCGTCAATAAAAGTTTCCACCGTATATGCTAAACTAATTCCGCATAAATGACTTAAAAACACTCTCCAATAGTATTCAGTTAAATGTATTTCTAAGATTTCTTTATTTTTCTTTTAAGTGAGCAGTGGCATTTTTATGCATGTCCAATTTCACGACCGAAAACAAAAGAAATGATTTGAAAACAATTTAAAGATAATAGACCATGCCATTATCAGTGAAAACAAATCATTGAAGCCATCTAAAATAAAGGACTACTAAAGGTAAGAATTGGTATGATTCAGGTGTTTGGTCACTAATTACTGTATATACACAGCCACAGGCGATAACGGGTGTTTAACAGGTTTGAGAGAATACTGAAAATCGGGTATTATACCTGAAATCGCGTATAATACCCGATATTAGGATAACGCTTAATCCCGAAATCGGGTATTCCGTCAACTTTCTATAAAAACAAAATAATAAAGCTACGGCGCATTATGCCAATTACTGTTACTTGTTCAACGATATCTTCGGAATTTATTTTTATATAAAACCTTATTTGAATGGTTGTCAAATAAGTTTAAAATCACACGACAAACACTGCTGGAGTAACAAAGAAGACATGATGGCGTTATTTTTCAATATGATTTCTAAATACAGATAAAATCAATTTGTTTGTCTTTATTTCCCAATAAAGTATTCCATAAATTTATTTTTTCAATTTGTGAATCACTCACAAAAAATGTGAAGCTTTAAAAAAAATTAAACGATAGTATGTTGTGTTATGTACTTTTTATTGAAAAGGTATGGAGTCCCTTTTACGTAAAATATAAATTATTCCTAGGTTGGAAAGTACAGTATAAGCAAGTCATAATTGTATATCTCTTCGATATAGAATACCAAACTTATTATAAAGAAGAAAATAAATTAAGATTAATAAACACACATGGGAAAACACATTTAAAAAAAACTAATTTAAGGTGAGATTTCTTATGTCAATCTAGCATGGACATTTTCTTTCAAAAACACCATAAATTTTTGGTTGCATTTTGATTGATGCAAGGTGCTGTTTAACCTTTTTATACAATTGTTTTAAATTAAAAGCGAGAAGTCATGTTTAAAGTATTTTCTTCTGGCTTTTTATTTTTTTATTTTTTGAGAGGGAGGTATTAATAAAAGTCAAATGTGTACATCATTTCATTTGCTAAAAATACATTCTTAATATACATTGTATACTTAAAAAGAAAAAGAAACTCAAAGTACCATCTGAATTGAATTTTTTGACCGCATGACCAAAAATTAAGTAAATTGGTAAGATGAGAATGTTAGTTACTATACACTCAATTCAGAGTTCAGAATTATTCAGCCATAAAATATATGACGTCAATCCATAGATATATCGACTTTGTGCTCGGTCAATATGCTTTTCTGTGAAGTCGATATATCTATGGATCGACCTCAACAAAGGGCTATATTTCAAAGATATTCCCCCATGTATCGAAACTAATCACATTTTCTTTTTGAGTATTTTGTATGCAGGTTCTTATAAAATATTGGTTTATTTATAATTTTAAGATCTACACAACAAGGATGTTGTTTCAGAATTTGCTTTGAAGTGCTTATAAACTTATTTGAATCCACGAGAGAAAATAGTGCTAAGGATATTCACCTAAAAATGTGATTTGTCCTGCAAACAAATTTTAGATTTTTAAATCTATAAATGTTTTCTATTTCAAGCAGTAATTAGAAAACAGATTTTGAAAGAAAATTCACAAAACATTGTACAAATCAGGTTATTTTTACAGGATTGCCGTGCTGTTGGTATACAAATAAGTCAATTTTAGCGATGACCCAATGTGCGAATTAACAGTGCAATTTCCCAACGTTAAACCCTTGTCACTCCGGGCTGCGTCATCACAAATACCAATCACGTCCTTACAAATACCAAAAGTTACTGTCCTTTAAAAAAGGACTGCAATACGTGGATCATATGCATGTGTTTACTACCGATATTCAATTTAAGAAAAATTTTAAGTTTGTAAATATTCATTTAGGTTTGTTTGCATATTCTACAATGATCTCCCTTTTTTGACTGATAGTATTTTCATAGCAATATTGTAAAATTTAATCTCCGATTAGCCTTAAGTTTTGTCATTTTGAAAAATCGGGCTATTTTGATGCATTTCACCCATTATAATGGCCGGGACTTGGCATCTGTTCTGGATTTATGCGGAATAAATCTATCATTGGAAATTAAAATGGATCTGATGGTACATGTGTAGCACAGCAATGTAATTCTCAGATTTTATCGGACCCCTCCCACACGGAAAACCAGTGCTTCAGGTCTCTATCAAGCTGTATTTGAATCGCTGTATATGACGGTGAAGACTTGTCCTTACTTTTTAAAAAGGAAAACAAGACGTTAATTAATGCTATTTAATTCAAATTGTTAATTTATCTATAGGCCATAGTATTTAAAGTTTGCCAATGTTGAGTTTGTATATTCGTAGGCGTCGGAAGAGGGGGGGGGGGCTTTTTTGCAGATATAGATAATGTAGGAATTGAATATTGGGGTTACCATTTTTTTGTTTTGCACCCCGTACTTTCAATTAACCGCCCCACTTTCAATTTGCTTCCGACACCTATGTATATACATTGTAAAAGTATGTGTATAAGAGAGAAATCGGTTCTCTCGAATTGAAAAATTATATAAATACAATATGCAGATTTAAAAGCGAGATTAGCAAATGATTGACATATTCTAATTTAAATAATGCGAATTATTTTACAGGCAAGTTGTCTTAAGGGCGAACTCTCTAGCTAGACCGACTTGTCTGTCTAAACCTGGTTACGTACAGCGCCATGACAACACGGCAAGATCTCCAATGAACGCGGCGGTAGGGTTGTGTAGGGTGTCCTACAACGTCAGGGGACGGTGCGCACTTTGAGAATGCAAAAAGTGTGCGCCGTGGGATTGTGGTCTGATAAAGGTCATGTCACACGTCACCAAGCTGCGTCCGCAGGGAGTTATTAGTACTACGACGTTGTTGAATGTGTAAAGTTTGTGTTTATAGCCCTGATGGATACTACAGCTGGTCCACGTAGAACTGAACCTTCTTTGTAAACGTATGCATAGCTAGAGAAGCAGAATAGATCTTTCACAAACCATGCCCTGTCTCTTGTTCTTCGGCATCGTCTTTGTTCCTTCTATACTCGTCATAGATTTCATCTATTGTCATCTGCAGTACATATGTACATTTATATCAACTTTCTCCATGCACTTCTGAAGCCTTTGAATTGCTTGTGTAGTTGTAATATAGAATTTTTTAATATTATTTTCATTTTTTACCTTTATAATAAATATTACTGATCATTTCTATTTTCATCATTATTTTGTACTTTTAACAAAACATAAAATAAAATATAAGATAAAACATTTTATCTCATACGTGTTGGTGATACAAGCCGTTGGATAAACTTGTGCTTTATCAACGGGTAGATGCTTTATCAAGAGCACTTCCGGTTTTGACACGATCCCTCGCTTCAAGATTTTATTTTATTGAAACTTTTATTTGTGAAAATTGTTGCCCTTATAAAATGAATGATAAAGAGCAGTAATATCGTTAAAAGCAAAAAAAAAAAAGACTGGTATATGTCAAAGAAGTGTCTTATTTTATCAAGGAACCCGTTGGCTATTTGAACAGATGTTAACATCCCCCCCCCCTTAAATCGTTTTCGGAGAAAGTAAAGCCTACCAGTTAACTTGTTGTTATGAGACTCCTTTGACATCTTTAACAATGCTTTCTTATATTATACTACGTATGCCTACCTAGTAATCTAATTGTAACTTACCATGGATCAGCAAACAACCTAGACAAAGTCTAGGCTAGGCCCCTAGCCTTGCCTAGCACGATTTGTACTGCCATCGTAAAAAGAGTTGATTTTAACGATCCCCATAATCCTAACAACTGTCAGTCAGAAGTTCTTTTGATGTACAGCTCCAACAATTGTCACATGATGTTTTCAAAGACGCAGATAGCAAATATTCTAAATTTTGAACTCGATCTACTTTCTCTCGACGCATGTAAACATCAACGGTGCTACGTCATCAAGTTATACGTCATCAATTTGATTTTGGCAGTCATTCATGTAGTTTCGCAGGGGAAGTCTCAAAGTTTTATTAAAATTAAAGTCGTATGAGATAAATAGAACATCTATAATTGTGTGATTTGATATTGGCTTTATCCAACTCGTTGAAATGGTGTATATTCGCTCGGCAAGCCTCGCGAATATATACACCATTTCAACTCGTTGGATAAAGCCAATATCAAATCACACAATATAGATATCCTCTATTTATCAGCGACATCATTCACATGAATTAAAAATAACAAAGGGTCTAACACACAAACCCCGGCCTGTAAAGGTGCCGGTAAAGATAACAAATTCCTATACATAACTCTTTGCATTCTGTTTTCTAAATTACTTTTTAACCAGCGATACATATTACCATTAATACCATATATCTTTAGTTTAAATAAAAGGTTTATATGCCAGACAAGGTGTTTAAAAAGAAAAAAAAAAAAAAAAAAAAACGGCAAGGGTTATGCTGCAGTTTGGAAAATTCTTTAAAATTGTTTGATTTTCTTTGAAAAAATAAATTAATTAATGGCATGAAATTCATCATTAACCTACTGAATAAATAGCAGGTTTTGCTTTGATATAACAAGTGACAGGTTAAATAATCCGATTTTAACGTGACTCTGTTACGCCTCCACGTCACTATTACGGTTAGTTTGAAACATATATCTAGGCTGCTCCTGACGACAGGCAAGACTCCTTAGGGAAAGGGTTTTACAAAAAACGGCACACCAACCCGTTGTTGCCAGTGCCCTTACATGTACTTAGACATGAAGAAGCTAATTTTGAAACCTCGTTGAACTCCCGTCAGTCAACCATACCAAGATTGCACGACATTTATATTGTCTGAAAATATTGTGGAACGATGTGCTTACCTAAAGTACATCAAATGGTACAACAAGATGTGTTGACAAAGTTGTCTCAATAGCACTTTCATTGTTTTATGTCATATTTTTACCGTTGAGTAATTTCTAACAAGGATTTTAGTGCATAGAACACAAGATTCCCATCCCAGTTTTATGTGTCATGCGGTCCAAAAAGTGCATGTTATGTTACCCTTATTCTATTTTCCTTTCAGATTAGTTTGACATAAGTGTTTTCTAATGGACTTTTGTGAGAAGCACTAACTTTTACAGTTGATGGTTTAATTTTACTTTTAAACCTGTATCATGTACAGGCTAGGGTACAAAATTGATAATAGATAAGGAAACCTTTCATATGATTAAAGGTATGATGTTAGTAGCACTAACATGTTAAGGTAGCAAGTTGAGGGTAGAGGGTTTGTTTTCTCAAGGGCTAGTTTTTGTGCTTTGAAATAGTCCGTTATTTCCGTTCAACAGTGCTTCTCACAAAAGTCGATTTTTATGCTCGAGAAATATTTCTTTTTTTGCTTTAGACCTAAAATTTATTCTGTTAATATAAATACATAAAATAAAGCAATATTTCATTGATACAAATACATGTAATATAAAATAGTTGCATATATCTATATAACACATGTATGATATATAAAATTACAATTTTGATGTTGTATTATTTTAAAAGCAGAACAATTATTATTTCAGATAAAAAAAATGATTTAAGAAAAAACATCGATATGACACTTTATAGTCATTCATCTATAATAATGTTTAAAAAAAAAACTTTGAAAGTTTGAAGTAAAACTGAATTCTAATGGTAATTTGATACGGGAAATTTTTTTTCACAGATTACAGGTCACATAAATGCCTCAAACAACACACTACAATAAATGATAATAACAAAACTAAATTTTAGGTATATGGAAAGGCTTGTATGAGATGCAATGAGAATTGCTGCAAATGCAATCATTATTAAGTGGAATTTGTGCTGATATTTATTCACATCCTTCAATAAGCCAAAACTTCTTCTTCGATCTATTAACTCCTTTACATAAAGAAAATCGTACTCTGTATATGGATCTCGGTATAAATAATCGCATTTCAGTTTGTGGCCATCGCTGTTCTTTCAAATCAGGGAATGTTCTTTGAAATTGTCAAAGCTTTCAAACATTCTTTATTTCGATAACACTTCTTGTACTTTTCTCAGAGGCGTTTGATGTTATTGCACAACAACAATATCTGCTTTCAATCAGGTCCAATCAAACTTTCTTTCTCTTGAGCTGTTTATCTTAAGCCAGGTAGCCCTCCTCAATTAACCTGTACCCCAAGTGTTGTAGGGTCTCTCTGACCACGGGGGATATGTTGGGGTCATTATACCGTGCCCCGCTTCGGTAACACTTGGAGATGAGGTTGTTTTTCCACCTTTCTGTGGGTCCTGCACACCTCAGCCATCTCCCCACCTGTCGCTCATCATCAGGGCTCCTCCTTCCTCGATAAAATCTACAGCGGAAATTGCTTCAGTCAATAAGATGGGTTAAAAACTTGCTTTATTAATTGATTTGAGTGTTTCTAGCTTTAAATATTGAAAAAGACTTTGCAATCTTTGCCCACATCCTCAAATGTAATAAATATTGTAAAAAATTTAAAATACTTATAAGCAAATGCAGAAATTTCCATTTCTTGAATGGATCATATCTTGTCAAAAACTGGGATAATTTTTGTTTATTTGTGGAAAATCATTGTATATTTTAAGGGTGTGCCACTAGAACCACCTGTACAAGTCATTTTATACATAGCTACAGTACCACTGGAACCACCTGTACACATCATTTCATACATTCCTGCAGTACAACTGGACCGATCCGAACAGATTAATTTATATTTTCCTGCAGTACCACTGGAAACACCTGTTAAGATTAATTTGACATTTTTATTTACCTGCAGTACCACTGGAACCAGCCGTAGGGGTCCTGTTTGTGGATCCACCCACTCTCCTCCCACATCTCCAGGCTCCCTCCACACTTCACCTTGTATGTATTTAATGACTCATTGTAGTTTGTAGAGGTAACCTGTCACAAAAAATACTAATTACTTGATGACTCATAAAGAGTTACCTACTTTATTCAGTTTATAAATCAACAAAAGCAATCACAGTGATACATAGTGCAAATACCTGTATGCACAACATCAAAACATTGTTCTTTCTCTGTATTTGATAGACATCAATAACAAAATAACTGATTTTCCTACATGTCTAAGCTTTTTCATTTTAATTTTCCAGGATCAATTGTTGAGTTAAAAATTTATAAAAAAAATAATTCCTAATAACTTGATAGTACTATAATTACAAGAATATCAGTGGTTTGTATTCATTCACCTGTTTTTTGACGTTAAGACCCTCTGTCCAGTCTATGGGGAGTTCTTTGAAGGCTTCATCTTTATACTGTTTACCTGAAGTAAGACAAAGTCAAGTCATGGATCTGCATGTTTCAAGTGGACTTTTGGCTCATTCCTGTTGCCATTCCTTGTTAAAGTATAGAGAATTCTAAGTCTCGGTGTGACAAAAATCACAGTTTTATTATTTTTTTCTTTCCATCACCAGCAATTATGCATTATGGCAATTTTATGGAACCAAATCTAACTGGTTCAGGAGACACTATTGGGTACATTTCTAGCACTTTATAGCAAAGAATTTGAAAAGAGTCTGACAGCAGTGTCAGTTCAAACGTATTTTGATGACCTTTTATTCAAGTGTAGACTTTGTTTTTGATTTTACCCATTTCACGTGCACGCACGTGCATACATTAGCATGGTGACCATACCTTCTTGTAGAAGTCTATTACATCAATCTATGTTCTAAATCCCACCCTGTTTGGTTGAAAACCAAGGGAGTTATAGCTGTTTAAAGTTTCAGCCAATCAGATTGCAGTGCACGTACACGCACGTGTATGTATGTACAGGGTGACCACACCTTCTTATAGAAGTCTATTATCTGTATATATCTTTGTTCTGAATCCCAACCTGTTTGTTTGAAAACCAAAGAAGTTATAGCTGTTTAAAGTTTCAGCCAATCAGATTGCAGCATTCGTACAGGCACTTGTATGCATGTGCATGGTGACCATACATTCTTGTAGAAGTCCATTATATATATCTATGTTCCAAATCCCATCCTGTTTGGTTGAAAACCAAGGGAGTTATAGCTATTTAAAATTTCAGCCAATCAGATTGCAGCGCACGTGCATGCGCGTGAGAACTTGCCATATTGGCCATGTCATCTTGCTTATACCACTAATACATCCTTACATTATGAGTTTCAAAACATTTCATCAAAAAATAGAAAAGTTAGGGAAGTATACATTATATTGGTCATTTACGTGTTGCACGTGCGCGCTCTTGCAAGCACTTGCGCGCAAAATGACATTCGTTCCGCAAATCTACAAAACATGTCTACTGACCCTAAAAACATTTCACCTTATTTGGATGTGTAGTTTACGAGATCATTCGCGGACAAAAAAGTGCCCAAGAAGAAGAAAAATAAATAGAAACGATCTCGTTGCGAGCAACGAGTAGGTCTTCCGTCCGAATTTTCGATGAGATGAGATATGATTTTGACTATGATCTTTGTCAAAACACAATGATATCATGCTCTCTCTTTTGACCATTTTTTTTTAATTTAGATAAAATCATCAATGAGTTATAGATGAAAATCTTTTGGCCCCTCTGGACACTTTATTTTAGGGGTCAGCTCCTTTTTCTTCATTTCAAATGATACGGCTTGTAACTTAATGTTATTGTTCAACGACTATTCAGAAATTTCTTTTCGTTTTTGAGCCATGCAGAATAGAAATATATAGAGGCCAGCCCTTCAAGTCCTTAATGGGGCCGTTTTACAAAAATTGAATGGTTGTGTATTGTTTATAATATGAATATAAAGATCTCTTATTCAATATTCCTTATCAAAATATTTCTCCCTTTGGAGATAAAAAGAAGCAAAGATTTAGCATCTTGGCTCCTTGCGGCCCTTTTTACGTAACATATGATCATACTTTCTCAATGTTTTGTTTTATATTGTTGAGATGAACATTTTTGCTTTTAGAAAAATATATCAGAATCTTGATAGTTAAAGAGGTTTAAATTGAAACGTTATTGTCCCTCTATGCCCCTTATTTGAGGGGTCATACCCTTTTTCTCCTCATTAAATGAAATAACTTGTTATTCTGAACAACTTTTATTATATATCTGTTAACCAAATTTACAGTTACAAAGATATCAAAGAAAACGTGTCAAATTTTGCAAGATATTTGTGAATCTATTTTTCGAGCCCAGGCGAGCTTCAAATATGACACGTGTGCATTGGAAAACAGTGGTCACGTTTTGTACTTACTTTATAAATTTTTCTTAAGAAATTTTAATAATAACTATGATTTAAGCTATGTGTGTTTTCGTGATGCAAAACAAAAGTTGGTAAATATTGTACTTTTCTACTTATTAAAGAAGACTTGTAAGGAGACATTGGATTATCAATGTAGTTTGACGCAGAATTGCAACGAACCTACGACGCGACAATCCAAGTATCCCTACACATTTCGTTGCTCCTTATGTAACTTTCCTTCAAGCAAACGCTCAGCTGCCTCTGTAAACCCCTATTGCGAAATGTCGGAATTGACAGAGACCGCCGCTATTATGGTCCCGCTTCAGACTTTTGAATGTTAATATCTCGAGTTCGAATCCATCAATTTACAAACAAAATTATATATTCAGCCTAATAACAAATGTTTCTATCAACCATACTAATATTATTTGAAAATATTAAACAACAAAAAATTTCAAAAATTCGACTTTTTTTCTTTGCAAGCCGTTACGACAGGAAGTAGAGACGACGTACAAAAAGTCGCAACTTGGAAAGTACTTTTCAAGATTTATAATCCCTGAAAGTTTCACAGTGATATCTTTTACCGTTCTTGAGATTATCCGCGAACAAAATGTCATTTAAAAATCCGAAAATTGTCCGTAACTTGGCACCAAAAAATAATTTCCAAAAAATCTCTCGGATAAAATAACTTTATATCACAACACATTGTTCCTGCAAATTTTATGAAAATCCATCCAGTATTCTTTGAGTAATCGCGTACACAAAATTAGATGGTCAGAAAAATAATGATTAAAACGATCTCAGGCGAGCTTCAACACTTTATGCACTGGAAAGATACAGACTCAAAAAAGCAATTTAGCAATCCTTCCTCTACCTTCACTGAAAATCACAAGTCAATTTCTTCATTGGTTTTTAGTGATTGCCCGGAAATGCTGACCCTCTGAAAATCAGAAAATCGTCCATATCTCACGACCGGAAGTGACGACGTACATATAAAACATTTCCAATAAGGTTCAGACCAATATCTTTCAGATCTGAAAGTTACGAGAAAATCGATCAAGCCGTTTCCGAGAAATCGCGTGCACAAAATCGGTAAGAAAAAAAAAAGAATTATAATGATAGGTCTTGTGATTTTGAAGATTTGTTGTTCACCACTTATTCAGAGATTTCTATTCGTTGTTGAAATATGTTAAATGGAAATATTTAGGGGCCACCCTTACAAGTCCTTAATGGGCCCGTTTTACAAAAATTCAAAGTATGCATATTGTTTAGAAAATTATTCTGACCATCTTATGTTCAGTATTGCTTATCTAAATATTTGCCCTTTTTGAGATATAAACCGTCAACGATTTGACATTATGGCCCCAAGTGACGCCTTATTACGTAATATATGAACAAAATTTTATCATGTATTGTTGTAAATTGTTAAGATGAATACTTTTGCTTAAGAAATGTATATCAAAATATTGATCATTAGAGAGTTAAAGATGAAAGACTTTTGGCCCCTCTGAGCCCCTAATTTGAGGGGTCAGCCCCTTTTTCTTGATATCAAATGAAAGGTTTTTTGATTTTGAAGATTTTTTGTTCAACAAACATTCAGAGATTTCTTTTCGTTGTTGAGATATGCTAAATGGAAATATTTAGGGGCCACCCCTTCAAGTCCTTAATGGGGCCAATCTACAAAAATTCAAAGTATGCATATTGTTAGGAATATTATTTTGACCATCTCTTGTACAATATTGCTTATCAAAATATTCCCCCTTTTTGAGATATAGAGCGTCAAATATTTGACATTCTGGCCCCTTGTGACCCCTAATTACGTAACATATGATCAAAGTTTTATGATATATTGTTGCAAATTGTTAAGATGAATACTTTTGCTTCAGTAATGTATAACAAAATACTGATCATTGGAGAGTTAAAGATGAAAGATTTTTGGCCCCTCTGAGCCCATAATTTGAGGGGTCAGCCCCTTTTTCTTGATATCAAATGAAAGGTTTTTTGATTTTGAAGATTTTTTGTTCAACACCTATTCAGAGATTTCTTTTCGTTGTTGAGCTATGCTAAATGGAAATATTTAGGGGCCACCCGTACAAGTCCTTAATGGGGCCAATCTACAAAAATTCAAAGTATGCATATTGTTAAGAATATTATTCTGACCATCTTTCGTTCAATATTGCTTATGAAAATATTCCTCCTTTTTGAGATATAGAGCGTCAAAGATTCGACATTCTGGCCCCTTGTGACCCCTAATTACGTAACATATGATCAAAATTTTATGATATATTGTTGCAAATTGTTAAGATAAATACTTTTGCTTCAGTAATGTATAACAAAATACTGATTATTAGAGAGTTATAGATAAAATACTTTTGGCCCCCTTGAGCCCATAATTCGAGGGGTCAGTCCCATTTTCTTGATATCAAATGAAAGGTCTTGTGATTTTGCACATTTTTTCTTCAATACATCTTTTACCGACCTTTAGATTATTCGCGAACAAAATGTCAATTTAAAATCCGAAAATTGTCCGTAACTTGGCACCAGAAAGGAATTTCCAAAAAATCTCCAGGATATAATAACTGCAGATAGCAACACATTGTTCCTGCAAATTTCATAAAAATCCATCCAGTAGTCTTCGAGAAATCACGTGCACAAAATTTGATGGTCAGAAATATAATAATTATAACGAGCTCAGGCGAGCTTCAACACCTTTTGCGCTGGAAAGATATAGACTCAAAAAAGCAATTTAGCAATCCCTCTTCTACCTTCACTGAAAATCTCAAGTCAATATCTTCATTCGTTTTTAAGTGATTGCCCAGACAAGCTGACCCTCTTAAAATCAGTAAATCGTCCATATCTATGACCGGAAGTGACGACGTACATATAAAAAATTTCCAATAAGGTTCAGACCAATATCTATCAGATCTGAAAGTTTCGTGAAAATCGACCGAGCCGTTTCCGAGAACTGGCGTGCACAAAAATCGGTAAGAAAAAAAAAATTAATAATAATAATAATAGGGAAAAAGAAACAGAACGAAAACAATAAGGTCTTCCGTTGGAAACGGAAAACCTTAACTAGAGCAAAGCTCGTTGCAAAGCAACGAGTAGGTCTTCCGTCCTGTCTGACCGGAAGTAGCTTTCATTTTTAACAAAATTGAGAAATAACGCCCCCAAATGGGTTGATTCATCTAAAGCTTAGTAAATTAATGCAAAAATAAGACATTTCCAGCTACTTCCGGTTTGACCGGAAGTGACGACAACGGACGGAAAATTAATTTTTAAGCTCCCAGAGACACATGTTACCTAAAAACTTGTCAATAACGTAAAAAATTCGCGTTTTCGACTACTTCCAGTTTTGCCGGAAGTGACGACGCCGGACTTATTTTAACGATTCTAAAAGATTAAGCTTGACATTTTAAACAACTTTGCTTCTTTGACGTATTACAAATTCTCAATATTTTTTGAGATATAAAGGAAAAACTTTCGGCCCCTCTAGGCCCTTATTTTAAGGGGTCAGCCCTTTTTCCGAGATATCATTTGAAAGATCTTCTAATTCTGCACAAATTATGTTCTATATATTTTACTAAATATGTTTAGTTTAGAAAATAAAAAGCAAAATATGAATAATTTTTGGTTCTTCTAAGTGTTCTAATTTTTGACCCCTATAGAGCGCCATTTTGAATAGAGTAATCGGAAAACAAAAACCGATGTGCACAACTTCAATCCTTCTATTATCTAAAATCAGTAGAGTGTCTGCTCCAGCTTTAGCCGTCTCTGAGCCTTTGTCTGGAAACGAAAGCCTATAAATTTTTGTTTAAAGGAAAATAACTCAAAAGCGGAAGTGACTTTTTGAAATTCTTGACAACATTCTGATTGAGTTTAGTAACTTCTAGTATCTCTGAAAATTTGAGCGAAATCAATTGAGAAATGAGTGAGATATGAGGCTTCAAAGTTGGCGTTTAGGAAGTAGAAGGAAAAACTAGAAAAGAAACTCGTTGCGAGCAACGAGAGGTCTTCCGTCCGATTCTGAAAAAAGAAAACCCGAAAAATCGAGCTGAAAAAGTGATAAAACTTTTTATGGAAACAAAGGGGATTGAACCCGGGTCGCCAGCATGAAAATACAAAGCGCTTACTGTTACGCTATTTGGACCACATCTCTAAATCTACTTTTACATACCTCTGAAACAGTACATATGTCTCAGAATAATGAAAGGCGGTCACTATTCCTAATTTTGCGTCAAACGCCACGAGTAAATCTTCGCGCCAAACTTGCTCAAGATGAACACATAGGAAATTGTTACTTGAGTTTTAACAGTAATTTTTAGGATAGATAATCTATTAGTGATGAACAGATAATACTGTTTTCTTTCCTTTATTCGATATGTATTCAACTTTTTATTCCATGCAACTCCATATACAGGCATGCCAATGTTATATTTCTACACTATTATCGCCATTTGTCTACTACTTAAGTCGGGTCAGGATACATTATTTCGTGCCAAAGGTCACAAGTAGTTCTTAACGCTATTCTTTTGAAATGTTTGATCTATTTAATGGATCTGATAGCTTCAATGAAAATTAGTAATGTATGCTCTTATTACCGGAATTTTGAGCGTTAGAAAGTAAATTTATCACATTATACAAATATAATATTGTATACGGCCAAGTTACACTAAAGTTGTGAATTTGGTAAAATTTTCCACGAATTTTGTATCCTGTTTACCCCAAAGTGAAAATGAGTTACACGTTCATGAAAAGACTGGAATGTTTCACTGAAAAAAAAAATCACTCACCTTCCAACGGTCAAGGAATCTGATACTCTTTATGTTCAATAACTTGCAATTATTACAAGAATATTTATATAACCTTTAATAAACAATCTTTTATAAAAAAAATGTTTTTCTTACTTTTGTCTTTTCTATTCATTTAATATGTCATAAGTCTGCGAGGTAAAATAAACAGAAGTCAAGTAATACTTCAGAAACATAATGAATATGAAGTCAGGCAAGTTTCTTGAAAAGCTATTACTTATAACCATGGTTTAGGAAAAGTTTTCCCTGGTGCAAAACAAAAGACTGTAGTCATCGTATTTCCACTTGTAGTCATGTATTCTACTATGAGATGCAGACAAAAGCAATTTCAATAGAAGTTTGAGGAAACCTCATATTAAAACTATACTCAATGCAATGTAATTGTGATGTAGCAATCTAAAGAATCCTTTAGATTTCATAAATCTTTTTGGTAGAAGTTTCGTTCATCTAAACGCTCAGCTGACCTTCTAGAATCCGACTTGCTTAATGGCAGAGTTTACGGAGACCGCCGCCATCTTGGACACGCTTCAGATTTTTAAATGCGAATATCTAGTGTGTAGATTGATCAATTCTTAAATAAATTATATATTTGGCCTTTCCAGTACAGTCTTAATTACCATTAATTATATCAAAGAAAAATATTGAAAAACAAAAAAAGTTGAAAAAGTGCACATTTTGAATTCACTTCCTGTAGCGACCGGAAGTACTGACGACGCAAACGAAGTCAAAATTGCACATCTATAACTCATGGTCTATCACCTCTATTAAGTCTCCAGTTAATATCTTGAGCCGTTTTCGAGAACATTCGAAGACAAAATTGCATTTTAAAATCAGGAAAATGCCCATAACTTGGCACTGGTAGCGAATTCTCCAAAAAACGGAATTTTATATATAAATCATATAATGACCTATAATTACTGAAATTTTCATTGAAATCCAACGAATAGTTTACGAGAAATCCCGTGCACAAAATTTTGTCTAAAAAAAAAGAATAATAATAATAATAACTAGAAAAGAAACGCGTTGCGAGCAACGAGAGGTCTTCCGTCCGATTCAGAAAAAAAAGTAAAATCAAACTGAAAAAAGTGATTTTAAAAATCGGAAACACGGGGGATCAAACACGGGTCGCCAGCGTGAAAATCCATTGCGGTACCCATTACACCTTTGGGAACCCGCTTCAAATGAACATTCGAATATCGCGAGATTGTTTTTTTTTTATTCCAACATACATTACATTTTTTAAAAATTCAGTTTGGAAATATAAAATGAGAGCTAGCTTGCAAAACTTTGATCAAGATGATCAGATCGGAATTTGTTACTTGAGTTTTAACAGTAATTTTTAGGATAGATATTCTATTAATGATGAACAGATGATACTGTTTTCTTTCCTTTTTTCGATATGTATTCAACTTTTTATTCCATGCAACTCCATATACAGGCTTGCCAATGCTATGTATTTCTGCACTTTTGTCGCAATTTGTCTACTAATTAAGTCGGGTCACGATACATTATTTTGTGCAAAACGTCACAAGTAGTTCTTAACGCTATCCTTTGAAATGTTTGATTTATTGAATGGATGTGATAGTTTCAATGAAAATTAGAAATGTATCTTTTTATAACCGGATTTTTGAGCGTTAGAAACATATTTATCACATTATACAAATATAATATCGTATACGGCCAAGTAACACTAAAGCAGTTAATTCGGTAAGATTTTCCACGAATTTTGTATCCTGTTTACCCCCAAAGTGGAGATGAGTTACACGTTCATGAAAAGACTGAAATGATTCACTGAAAAAAGAAACCACTCGCCCTCCGACGGTCAAGGAATCTGATACTCTTTATGTTCAATAACTTGCAATTATTACAAGAATATTTATATTACCTTTAATAAACAATGTTTTTCTTATTTTTGTCTTTTCTATTCATTTAATATGTCACAAGCCTGCGTGGAAAAATAAAACAGAAGTCAAATAATACTTCAGAAACAAAGTGAAAATTAAGTTAGGCAAGTTTCTTGAAAAGCTACTACTTATAACCATGGTTTAGGATAAGTTTTCCCTGGTGCAAAACAAAAGATTGCAGTCATCATATTTCCACTTGTAGTCATGTTGCATTCTTCTTTGATATGCAGACAAAAACAATTTCAATTGACGTTTGAGGAAACCTCATATTAAAACTATACTCAATGCAACGTAATTTCGATGTAGAAATCTAAAGAATCCTTTAAATTTCATAAATCTTTTTAGTAGAAGTTTCGTTCATCTAAACGCTCAGCTGACCTTCTAGAACCCAACTTGCTTAATGGCGGAGTTTACGGAGACCGCCGCCATCTTGGACACACTTCAGATTTTTAAATGCGAATATCTAGTGTGTGGATTGATCAATTCTTAAATAAATTATATACTAGGCTTTTCCAGTAGGGTCTTACCATAACCATCTAAATATATCAATCAAAAATAATGAAAAACAAAAAAGTTGAAAAAGTGCACATTTTAAATTCACTTCCTGTAGCGACCGGAAGTACTGAAGACGCAAACGAAGGCAAAATTGCACATCTATAACTCATGATCTATCATCTCTAACAAGTCTCCAGTTAATATCTTTTGCCATTTTTGAGAACATTCGAAGACAAAATTGCATTTTAAAATCAGGAAATTGCCCATAACTTGGCACTGGTAGCGAATTTTCCAACGAACGGAATTTTATATAAAATTCATATTATGACCTATAATTCCTGAAATTTTCAATGAAATCCACTGAAAAGTTTACGAGAAATCGCCTGCACAAAATTTGGTCAGAAGAAAAAAGAATAATAATAATAATAAGAAACAATAGAATCACTATAAGGTCTTCCGTTGAGACGGAAGACCTTAACTAGATACGATCTCGTTGCGAGCAACGAGAGGTCTTCCGTCCGTTTTAGGAAAAGAAACCCACGTAAAATCGAGCTGAAAAGAGATTCAAAATTTTGATCACAAGGAAGATTGAAACCATGTCGCCAACGTGAATGCGCTTTTTTTTTACTTTTATATCCCCAACGCGCTAACCATTAAGCTATTGTGAGTACTGCTCTAAATATACTTGTGTATACCACGGTACTTTTGCAACAGTCTGTCTAAGAATTATAAAAAACATTCATAATTTCGCGCCAAACGCCACGAGTAAATATTCGCGCCTTTTCTTTGGACTGATCTATTAGATAGGTATGATAGCATCAATTAAATTTTAAAAATAAAACATTCTTAGCGCCTTTATTTTATTTCGACGTTAAGAAAGTATATGTAACACATTATACACAATACATATCGTATCTAGCCCAGTTACACTGAAGCAGTGAAACGGAAATTAAGTTTTAAGATTGACTCAATTGCAACGTACTAATGTAACGTGTCAGATCTGAGCGTCAGTAGGTCCGTGCTCGGATTACCGAGTTTTACGGGGGATATGATTGAATGCAATATATACACATAATAATATGACACCTGCCTGGTGTCTTTAAATCAAATGACCTAAGTGCTTTGTATAATTATTTATATATCTTCAGTTAATACCGGCACCTGCCTGGTGCCATCTGATAATTGCCTCACTATACTCGTATAACTCTAGCCAAGTGGCTACAATATACTTACAAAGTATGATTTAACATTGTAAGAGCTTCTTTGTCCTAATGACAAACCTATAGCTAACGTCACACACCTGTGTTTTAACTAGTCACTAACTACAGCAACTTTGCACAATCCCATTTGATCTTTACACCAAATGGATTCTGTACCAAAGTGAGAACACAAGCCAGTTGGTTGTACTGCCCCCTTGTACCTCAACTTAATCAATGATCATAAGTTATCAGATATCATATTGATAAAATACAACAGACTGCCTTTCTTTTGGCAACACTATTATTATTTTCTAACAGAACATCATTTATCAATGATACTTGTATAATTCTTTTGTCAATTGACCAATTAATTACAATATTTTTATTGATTAGCTATTGTAGTATAAACAAGTAACGGGACGTAACTCCTTCAACCATTTCACTACTACGTGAGAGTCGAAGTAGTTTTTTACATTTCATGTATCCTTATCAGAATCGTTCAATCAAACGCTCAGCTGCCTCCATAAACCCCTACTCGCGAAATGGCGGAGTTGACAGAGGCAGCCGCCATCTTGGGCCCGCTTCAGATTTTCAAATATTTATATCTAGAGTTCAGATAATCCAATATTCAAACAACTGATATAGTTAACATCAATAGAATGGTCTCTATTAACATTCCAAAAATAAATGAAAAATATTGAAAAACAAAAAAGTTAGAAAATACGCTTTTCTCAATTCTCATCTCCAAACGACAGGAAGTATAGACGACGAACGAAAGGTTGCGTCCTGGTTAGTATCTATCACGATCTATAATCCCTGAAAGTTTCACATTGATATCTTTTACCGTTCTTGAGATTAACCACAGACAAAATGTCGTTTTAAAATCAGGAAAAGGTCTGTAACTTGGCACCAGTAGGGAATTTCCAAAAAATCTCTCGGATAAAATAACTTCAGATAACAACACATTGTTTCTGAGAATTTTGTGAAAATCCACCCAGTAGTTTTCGAGAAATCGCGTGCACAAAATTAGATGGTCAGAAAAATAATAATAATAATAAGAAACTAGAAACGATCTCGTTGCGAGCAACGAGAGGTCTTCCGTCCGTTTCAGGAAAAGAACCTTAAATCGAGCCGAAAAAGTGATAAAAAAAATTTGGTCACAAAGGTGATTGAACCTAGGTCGCCAGCGTGAAAATCCAACGCGCTTTTTTTCCTCTTTATTCCCAACACGCTTAAATTACGCATTTGAGTCCACTGCCCTAAATGTACTTGAATATATTTCTTCAACAATACACCTGTTTAAGAATCACGAAAGGCGCACCACAATTTATAATTTCGCGCCAAACGCCACCACTTAATCTGAGCGCCTTTTCTTCGGAATGTTTCTATAAATAGGTGTGATAGCTTCAATAGAATAAAGAAAAAGGAACGCTCTTTAAGCCTAAATTTCGACGTTTAGAAAATTAATTTATTAGATTGTACATATTCTATATCTTATATAGGTAAGTAACACAAAAGAAGTGAAATGGTAATCATTTTTAACTTTTTCAAATTACCCGTTTATCCCCAAAGTGAACTAATCCGATTCTTTACACCTTCATGAAAAGGTAGAAATTGTTCGATGAAAGACATGTCTCGCCATTTGACGGTCAAGGAGTCAGATTTCATTAATGTTCAATGTTCAACTTTAATATCTTTGAGAAAAGAATGTTAATATAAACTCCATTAGACGATCTTATTTAAAAAAAGGTTTTCTTATTTCTGTCCTTTTTATTAGTTTAATATGACTCAAGTATGCATGGGAAACACAGTGGTTACGTTTGTGAAAAACTAATAAATTTTGAATACTGCTCTAAATATAATTATGTATACAGTACACCTGCAATAGTACACCTGTCTAAGAATCATAAAAGGCGGACCACTATTTATAATCTGGCGAAAAACACCACGAGTAAATATTCGTGCCTATTCTTTGGACTGATCTATCAAATAGTTGTGAAAGCTTTAATGAAATTAAATATTAAATTAAACAACTGCTTATCCCTTTATTTTATTTCGACGCTAAGAAAGTAAATTTAACACATTGCACACACGTATCTACCCCAATTACACTAAAGCAGTAAAACGGAAATTAAGTTTTAAGATTGTCAGTGAATTGCAGCGTACTAATAGGTGAAAGTCCATGTAGTTTTTTTACTTTTCATGTATCATTGAGTCAAACGCTCAGCTGCCTCCATAAACCCCTACTCGCGAAATGGCGGAGTTGACAGAGACAGCCGCCATCTTGGGTCCGCTTCAGATTTTCAAATATCAATATGTAGAGTTCTGATTAACCAATATCCAAATAACTTATATAGTAAGCATCAATCAAAGGGTCTCCATTATCATTCCAAAAATCAATAAAAAATATTAAAAAACAAAAAAGTTAGAAAATACGATTTTCTTAATTCGCTTGTCGTAACGACCGGAAGTATTGACGACGAACGAAAGGTCGCGTCCTGGAAGGGGAATATCATGATCTATAATCCCTGAAAGTTTCACATTGATATCTCTTACCGTTCTTGAGATGAATCGCGGACAAAATGTCATTTTAAAATCAGGAAATGTCCTGTAACTTGGCACCAAAAGAGAATTTCCAAAAAATCGCTCAGATAGATCAAGTTCATGTTACGACACATCTTTTCTGAAATTTTCATTTCATTCTATCCAGTAGTCTTCGAGAAATCGCGTGCACAAAATTAGAAAGTCAAAAAAATAATAATAATAATAACTAGAAACGATCTCGTTGCGAGCAACGAGAGGTCTTCCGTCCGTTTCAGGAAAAGAACATAAAATCGAGCCGAAAAAGTGATAAAAAAATGGTCACAAAGGGGATAGAACCTAGGTCGTTAGCGTGAAAATCCAACGCGCTTTTTTCCTCTTTATTCACAACACGCTTAAATTACGCGTTTGAGTCCACTGCTCTAAATGTACTTGAATATACTTCTTCAACAATACACTTGTCTAAGAATCACGAAAGGCGCGCCACAATTTAAAATTTCGCGCCAAACGCCACAAGTTAATCTGCACGCCTTTTCTTTGGAATGTTTCATTAAAGGAACGTTCTTTCATCTTACATTTCGAGGTTAAGAAAATATATTTTAACAGATTGTACATATTCTATATCTTATATAGGTAATTAACACAAAAGAAGTGAAATGGTAATCATTTTAAACTTTTTTTTAATTACCCTTTTATCCCCAAAGTTAACTTATTTGATCCTTTACACCTTCATAAAAAGGTAGAAATGGTTTGATGAAAGAAATGTCTCGCCATTTGACGGTCAAGGAATCAGATTTCATTTATGTTCAATGTTCAACTATAAATATCTTTGAGAAAAGAATGTTAATATAATCTCCATTAAACGATCTTATTTAAAAAAGGTTTTCTTATTTCTGTCTTTTTTTAGTTTAATATGACTCAAGTATGCATGGGAAACACAGTGGTTACGTTTGTGAAAAACTAATAAATTTTGAATACTGCTCTGAATATAGTTATGTATACAGTACACCTGCAACAGTACTCCTGTCTAAGAATCATAAAAGGCGGCCCACTATTCATAATCTTGCGAAAAACACCACGAGTAAATATTCGTACCTATCCTTTGGACTGATATATCAAATAGGTGTGATAGCTTCAATGAAATAAAATATTAAATTAAACAACTTCTTTTTTAACACATTGTTCACACCTATCTACCTCAATTACACTAAAGCAGTAAAACGGAAATTAAGTTTCAAGATTGTCACTGAATTGCAGCGTACTAATAGGTGAAAGTCCATGTAGTTTTTTTACTTTTCATGTATCATTTAGTCAAACGCTCAGCTGCCTCCATAAACCCCTACTCGCGAAATGGCGGAGTTGACAGAGACAGCCGCCATCTTGGATCCGCTTCAGATTTTCAAATATTAATATCTAGAGTTCAGATTAACCAATATCCAAACAAATTATAAAGTAAGCATTGATCAAAGGGTCTCTACTATCATTCCAAAAATAAATAAAAAAAATTGAAAAACAAAAAAGTTAGAAAATACGCTTTTTTCGATTCGTTTCTCCTTACGACAGGAAGTACTGACGACGAACGAAAGTTTGCGTCCTGGATGGTGTATATCACGATCTATAATCCCTGAAAGTTTCATGTTGATATCTTTTACCGTTTTTGAGTTTAATCGCGGACAAAATGTCATTTTAATTTCAGGAAATTGTCCGTAACTTGGCACCGGAAGTGAGTTTCCAAATTTTCTCTCGGATATATAAAATTCATGTTACAACACATCTTTTCTGAAAATTTCACGTCATTCCATCCAGTGGTCTTTGAGAAATCGCGTGCACAAAATTAGAAAGTCAAAAAAATAATAAAAAGAATAATAAGAAACAGTAGAATCACTATAAGGTCTTCCGTGAAGACGGAAGACCTTAATAAGAAACAATAGAATAACTATAAGGTCTTCCGTGAAGACGGAAGACCTTAACAATAGAATCGCTATAAGGTCTTCCGTGAAGACGGAAGACCTTAATAATAACTAGAAACGATCTCGTTGCGAGCAACGAGTAGGTCTTCCGTCTGATTCCGAAAAATAACCCATAAAATAGGGCTGAAAATGGATGAAACATATTTTGGACACACTGGTAATTGAAACGGGTCACTAGTGTGAAAATCCGATACGCTTATCGATTACGCTATTTGAACAACTACTCTTACTTCACTTGTTTGTACATATAATTCTGCAACATTTAATCTGTCTTGGAATTATGAAAGAAGGTTCACTATTCATAATTTCGCGCCAAACGCATCGAGTAAATCTTAGCGAATTTCTCTTGGAATGTTCATTTAAATAGGTGAGATAGCTTCAATCAAATAACAAAAGAGCGTTCTTATCGCCTAAATTTTGAGGTGTGGAAAGTATTACACATACATGTACCATATCGTATATAGGCAAATAACACTAAAGCAGTGAAACAGCTATGAATGGTTAATTTTTCATTTTCAATTACGAAAGTTGACTATTCCGATTACTTACACTTTCATGAAAAAGGTGGTGTGTTTCTCCGAGAAAAAAATGCCTCGACCGCCCTACGAGGGTCTAAAAATAAGATTCCATTATGTTCAATAACTTGCATTGAGAAAATAAAATGTTTATATAGGCCAATTAAACTGCCTTTGAAAAATTGTTATCTTTAAAAATAAAATATTTTCTTATTGTAACAGTTGTCCCTTCTATTGATTTAATATGACACAAGTGTGCATGGGAAAACAGTGGTCACGTTTTTTACTTACTACATTCTTGAAAAACTATTAATTATAACTATGATTTAAGCTATGTGTTACCGTGATGCAAAACAAAAGATATAGATATTGTACTTCATTTGCACATTAATTCTTTTCTATTTCTACTTTGAGAAACAACCAAAACCAATTAAAGAAGACTTGTAAGTAGACCTTGGATAATAAATGTAGTTTGACACCGAATTGCAACGAACCTACGACGTGACAATCCAAGTATCCCTACACATTTCATTGCTCCTTATGTTACTTTCGTTCAAGCAAACGCTCGGCTGCCTCTGTAAACCCCTATTGCGAAACGTCGGAATTGACAGAGACAGCCGCCATTAAGATCCCGCTTCAGACTTTTGAATGTTAATATCTCGAGTTCGAATTCATCAATTTACAAACAAATTATATATTCAGCCTAATGAGAAATGTTTCTATCAACCATACTAATATGATTTGAAAATATTGAAAAACAAAAAAGTTTAAAAATTTGACTTTTTTTCTTTGCATGTCGTTACGACAGGAAGTAGAGACGACGTACAAAAGATCGCGTCTTGGATAGTACTTATCACAATCTATAATCCCTGAAAGTTTCACAGTGATATCTTTTACCGTTCTTTAGATTATCCGCGAACAAAATGTCAATTTAAAATCAGAAAATTGTCCGTAACTCGGCACCAAATAGGAATTTCCAAAAAATCTCCAGGATATAATAACTGCAGATAACAACACATTGTTCCTGCAATTTTCATAAACATCCATCCAGTAGTCTTTGAGAAATCACGTGCACAAAATTTGATGGTCAGAAAAATAATAATTATAACGAGCTCAAGAGAGCTTCAACACCTTTTGCGCTGGAAAGATATAGACTCCAAAAAGCAATTTAGCAATCCTTCCTCTACCTTCACTGAAAATCTCAAGTCAATATCTTCATTCGTTTTTTAGTGATTGCCCGGACAAGCTGACCCTCTTAAAATCAATAAATCGTCCATATCTCACGACCAGAAGTGACGACGTACTTATAAAAAAATTCCAATAATGTTCAGACCAATATCTATCAGATCTGAAAGTTTCGTGAAAATCGACCAAGCCGTTTCCGAGAACTCGCGTGCTCAAAAATCGGTAAGAAAAAAAAATAATAATAATAATAGGGAAAAAGAAACCGAACGAAAACAATAAGGTCTTCCGTTGGAGACATAAGACCTTAATTATAATAATAGGGAAAAAGAAACCGAACAAAAACAATAAGGTCTTCCGTTGGAAACGGAAGACCTTAATAATAGGGAAAAAGAAACCGAACGAAAACAATAAGGTCTTCCGTTGGAAACGGAAGACCTTAATAAGAAGAGGGAAAAAGAAACAGAACGAAAACAATAAGGTCTTCCGTTGGAAACGGAAGACCTTAATAATAATAAGAAACAGAGTAAAAACAATATGTTCCCCAACTTCGTTTGGGGAACATAAATACTAACCTAGTTCCTGATTATACATGTTTATCATCACATGGATGCGTAGGCAAAAGTAAATTAACTAAATCACATGCAAAGATCATAGAATGCTGATAAGGTACTGTAATGATATTGGGTGTGCTTGATTGTTAAGTCAGATTTCTATTCTGAGAGTTCCAAAAATTCTAACAATCATGTAAAACTGGAAATGGAATTAATTCACAATACGGCTGCAGCTCAACAAATAAAGAATTTCTTCTTATTAAATGATTTATTGTAAGATGCAATGGAGGATGAAAGTGCGAGTGAATGCTTAGCTGCAGATCTGTAGCTCTCCGAAAAAATATATTGATAGACCGGAGAGCTACAGTGCCACCCATTGAAAAAACTGTATATTTATTGCGCACAAAAAAGTGCGCTCTGTTTTCGATTTATTTCTCCATGTTTTTAAAACTGTACTCTCTAAATATTACTAACCATGTGTTCCTAACATATTCTTTCTCTGTTTCCACAACCAAACACTTCTCAAAATTGTTGTTCATAGTCCTCCTGACCCAGCTATTGTAATCATAGAACATTTCACTGATCTTTACTGCCATTTTGTTTTCAAAGATAATTCGGTCATACATGCTTCGTTCAGATGTCAACTAATAGAGTACTTGATTGAGGATAAAGGAATTTTTTGAAATCTTTCATTTTTTGCAATTGAGGTAAGAAATTGGAAGAATTAATAAAAAAAAAAACCAAGTGCACTTTTTGTGCGCAATAAATATACAGTTATTTCAATGGGTGGCACTGTAGCTCTCTGGTCTATCAATATATTTTTTCGGAGAGTACAGATCTGCAGCTAGTGAATGCTTTTAAGAACAGAATATCATGATGTTTACTGTGTGCAGCTCGTAGGTGAACTGAACAATTAACATGATTTGAATAATATTATGAGAACAATATTAAATTTAAACAAGCTACCAATTAAGCACGCCCATTATGTAAAATTACAGCTGTGTAAGAAGCCAAACAAAGTGCTCTAGTTAAAATATAAATTGCTTCTTTATTGATGATTTTTTATGGGATGTTTCCTCTACAATATATAACACCCTTTAAACAAAAAAATCCTAGATTACAATTACCTGTAAAACTTTGAACTGGGCCTTGAATGTTTAGAAGAACGCTCCAGAGACTCAAAAATAGCTATTCCACCTAAAAATTAAAAAAGAGTTTTTTTAATTCTAAAGATCAAAAATATTATTTGTATGTGTGTAACTTAGTTATAAATAAAGAGATTTTCATTGGTTGTTTGCTAATTAATATGTAAATTAGATCCATATATAGATAAAATTACACCACTAATGTTACCAAAGAGGAGTAACTCCAATAAAATTTAATAACATTTTGAAGGTAGCTCTGTAAGGCATAGTCTGCTTCAAAATGTGCTATAACTGTGATCCAATTTTGCTCCTGTGTCTAAAATAAGAATTTTCATTTTTAAGTAGAAATTTATATTTTTTTTTCTTAATCAGCTCAATATATTAGAATTTTTTTTTAAACATACCTTTGAAAAATAAATTCCCTTCTTTGATGTCTGTATTGATTTCTCTTTCTGTTAGCTCAAATATGCTGCTGTCCGTCTTCTAGGTATCATTCCAGTATAGAACCTGAAATAAATATATATATATATAGATATAAGTATATATATTTATACTCACTTGAATGGTTTATAGTAACCCTGAATGATGCAATCATAATAATAGCTGAAACTCATTTATGTCTTATTCCTGATGTTTTTACTTTGCTTTCAAATAAAATTTCATTTACATCATTAAATAACATAAATACATGGTCATATTTCACAAAGACAAAAACATACAAGACAGAAACAACTGTTCATAATATGGTGTTGTACTTTATGGCTATTTATTCTTTAATGACCTATTAACAATAAGTTTTGTTACACAATTTTATCATTATAAATACAGTAAAACTCAGCAATATTGATTACCATAGTTTGCTATTTCTTTTTTTTTCTTTTTTTTTTTTTTTAAATTTATGCATTTCCAAAATTAATATCATTTATATAGCTGGGGAACCAAAACTAAATTTTGCATTGTACAGAATTTGCAGTATTTTTGGCAATAGTAAATGAGTTTTTCTGTAAGATTGAAAATAAATATATAAATTTTGCATGCATGCTGTGACATGCTTTCATAAAAGTATTGGTGTAAATATGCACCATTACAAAACCCTGCTAAGATCATTACATCATGCAATAAATTCCTTGTTTATAAACCCATTTCTATGAAAATGATATGGCAAATAAATCTGTCTTTAATCAATATAAATACATTATAAGAAAACCATTTGATTCCATGGGTTTTTAAACATTTACTTCATAATGTTAATTAAACAAGATGTGTTTTGTGAAGCACTTATTTCCCCACTCCAACAACCATCATCTCGAGCCACAGTCTAGAGTCCGCATAAAGCTCTCTCCTACCCATTGCTTCTTGGGCACAAAAAGTGTTGTAATCTTAAATATTTATGTCTCTCTATTGTGACGTCATATTCAATTAGTGGGAAGTTTTGTTTACATCACAACATTGACATCAACAGTATACAAAGAATATTTTGTGAACTGTGATTGGTTATTGAAAGGTCGCGATAAAGTTCATTATCCAACTATGCTTTACTTGCATTGGTTAATATTTTAATGAGCTACAAAGAATTCTCTCCTCGTTCAACCACAGCCAGAATGGGAGAGGATCATACATTTTGGCAGTGGTTTGCGACAATGGCCAACAAACGGAATATTTCAAAGTCATTTCTGAACTTATAAACTCTGCAAAGAAAATTAATGGAAACTGTTGGTGGACAGACAGACAGACAGGCCAGCCAACAAAAACCTGCAAAGCAATATACCCTCCCTTCATGGAAGAGGGCATAAAAATAATTAAAGCCTGAAACCATAAATATTCAGAGTGCTAGGTATGTAACTTGAAGTTTTTCATCAATTATTATGTGGAAACTTAAAAGACTATCACTTTAAAGTATTCATTACATCAATTTTTGAAAATGAAATTGAATTGCCTGTAATAAAAGTTTAAAAGATATGTACAATAAATGAAATGTATGAAAGTTATTAAAAATGATAAGATTTTGGTACGTTCATATTGTTACATACCTCTTTTGTAATTAAAATAGAGCAGTATTATTTAGTGAATGTTAAACAGTGAAATTAATAATATATCTCTTTTTAAAATGACTTTACTTTAAACACCCCATTGCTGTAGCTTAAAATCTGTCCCTCCCATTCAATGTCCTCTCCATTATCTGTCCATGTGTGTAATATTTGTCTGGATACAAAGTCCCTCGGGTTGGTGTTACATGCAATACTTTCTTGATATTCCTTTCTTTTTTTCAGTAGTGTAATCAAATTTTCTTTCAATTGTTTCTCGTCAAATACTTTTCCTTTTTTGCTAAAACACAATAAATGTCTAAATTCTTGTTCTACTTTAAAAACTTTCTTATAAATATTAATCTGAGTTTTTAACGCTGTCATTTTTTCCTTCTTTGTCTTTAAAATGCACAATTTTTCATTAATTTCAGTCTCTGAAGCCCATAATCCATGTCTGTGAATATCGTCTAACGCTTTGTCGATGGCATCATTTTTTCTTTCTTTCTTCTTCTTGTTTTCCTCTTCTTTTTCTTTTATAGTCTGCAAATGTTTGTTGAATAATTCTTCTTTCCTTCTCTTACTTTCAATTAAAAAAGCTCTACTGTCTTTTCTAGCTGTATTTACAATGTTCCTCTGTTCATTTTCACTTTTTTTCTCTAACCATTTTTTTGTTTTATTATTATTATACATTAAAATACTCTCAATTGTATTTACAGATGAGGTGGCAGCATATTTAAGTTTAAAATCTAACTGACCCATTAACCGTTCAATGGTAATATTATTTGTCGAACATGATGAACATTCTTTAAAAAATTCTGTTGAACATGAATTAAAATATTTTCCTCCTTCTAAAAAATCTGCAAACAACTTCTTTGCTTTGTCAATTAAAACACTAATGCACCTCTTAATAAAAACACATGTAAGGTCATCATTTAACGACATAGAACATAAAAAATCTGACACAGGGTCATAAAAATCTGGACCTTCAAACAGTTTGATTTCCCTTTTTAATAATGCTGAAGGGTTTTTATGAATAACATTTAAAACATATAAAAGTCTTTGATACACAGTGTTTATACTTGTAATATTCCATAACTCTAAAGTTTCTGCCAGTATGGCTCAGTAATAAATTTACATATAAAACCAAGAGCTCTCAAAATTGTTAAAAATACTTTGCTTTGCAATGATGTAACAATTGCATTCAAAACAACATTAGAAGAACTCCTCGAGGATAAAAGATATTGTAAAAGAAGTTGATGCATAAAAAATGTACCAGCAGCATTATAAAAACACAAATTAAAACGATTTCCTCTTACATTCATCACAGGGAGTTTGTCTGTTCCTTGACTTTTCAAAAACACTCGACTAAATTTCGGATCACCTACTCCGTCTTTAAAAAAAAATTTTGAAACACTTCTTAAAATAAACATGACATAAGGATCTTTAGGTGTACTGGAATGTCCATCAAAATGAATATTTAATTCTTTTTCAATATTATAAAACTCTTGTAAACAAACATCTGAAAATTGTAAAAGAGGGTGCACTGAACATTTAAAAGAATGAACATCGTGAGAAATTTCACTAGATAAAATAGAATTTACTTTCTGTTCCGTGGAACTTCTATCAGTCATAAAACAAGATACAGATTCTAAAATACTTTTTTTATCGCTTTCTTTCTCTGAAATATCAGACAACATTTCTTTAGTACTATTTACATAGGTTTCAACCTTGCCATCTGGCAATTCTCTGATTCCAGCAGTTAAAAATTGATTTCCAGTATTAAATTGCAAACCATAAAAATGTTTTCCCTTTTTAGTGGTGGCATCTCTGTGCATTGTAATGTTTTTACTATTTAAAAGCTCTTCTTTAACATGATTTCTAGATAAAACACCCATTTCACTTGATAAAACTGCTGTTGTACTCTTACTTGGTAATTTTTTTACATGAATATCAAAAATATTTAAAACAGCTTCAACAACAGGAGAAATATGCTGCACACCAATATTATTACTGAAAAAAAAAAATAGTATAACTTTCTTAACTTAAAATTGAAAGGTCTGCCCTTTGATTTTTCTCTAAAATCTACATTTTTCTCAATATGTACAAATTCTGATGATTCTTTCATATCATTTTCATCTCTTTCTGCATTCAACGCATCAATTTCTTTTTTCAAGTCTTCAATATATGACTTTAAAACGTTGCACTGCACACCCTTATCAACTCTACTGTATTTCTTTTCAGTTTCTTTTTTTTCAAATTCATTTACCTTTTCTTGTAAATGTACAACTTTCTCAGATTTTCTTTTAAGTTTCTGGTTCATTGATTTAACATTAATGTTCCTTAGTTTTTCTCTCAATTTATGGTTTTCTCTTTCAAGATGTTGAATTCTGATGCTTTTTTCAATATCCTGTAAAAGATCCTTTGATGAAGAAGTCGATGAGGCCACAAAGGTTGATGAGGATGCCAAAGTTGATGAGGCCGAAGAAGAAGTCGATGTTGACACAGAATAAGTCGACGTTGACATGGAAGAAGTTGATGTTGGCACAGAATAAGTTGACGTTGACAAAGAAGAAGTTGATGTTGGCACAGAATAAGTTGACGTTGACACAGAAGAAGTCGATGTGCACACAGAAGAAGTCGACGTTGACACAAAAGAAGTTGATGTTGACACAGAAGAAGTCGATGTGCACACAGAAGAAGTCAACGTTGACACAGAAGAAGTCAACGTTGACAAAGAAGAAGTAGATATGGACACTGAAGAATTCGATGTTGATTGAATATTTTTTTTACTAGCTGGTAATGTGAATAATTTGTTTCGAAATATGTTATATTTTTCCTTATTATTGTATTTCTTGTGTCTTTGAAGTTCTTTGAATATTTTTTTGACTTTCAAGAACAAACTTGACTTTACTATTGAAGCTGAATCCAACTGAAGGCAGTCACATATAGCCTTGCATGTATTCGCAACATTGCCTTCATTTTTTATGAAAATTTCACTCACATTCTCATTTGTTAGAGACATGGTGCATATGAATGTGCAGTTAATTAGAATTTTACCATATATATGCTGTATGAAGTGAACATAATGACAATACATTGATAAGCTTTACACATACATTTGCAACAGCACAAAAAGCATGACGACACAAACATTAAAAGCACACATAGAAATTTATTCTCTTTAGAGAAGTGGACATGCTTCACCTACATCCTTTTTTCTTCACAGGTCTTCATTTATTGAATCTGGAAGACATGAGGGTTTGTGAAGGAAAGTGGATGTAGGGCAAAGCCTGTCCACTTATCTAAAGAGAATAATAGAAAGTATGGTATTGTGATAATATTTACCTTGTATGGAAAATTCTTTCAGAGTAACTGCCACTTTCACAGATGATATGTGAACCTTAATAAAATAAATCAAATTAATTTTTCAAGGAATTACTTAAATGTATCTTAAACCAGAACTATTCTTTAAAAAAAAACAGACTATAATGGAAGGGAGGTAATAATATACTGAGCAAGCATCGAAGTTTACGTTTTTTATTCTAACCAAAAAAGCGCAACAAGTTTGCGCCTTTTTTAATATGCTAGTATCAAAATAAATGTATAATGTATCGCTTTACATAAAAAAATCACCGCAATCACATACCACAATTATATAAAATAGTGAAATACATCCCAATTACACTTCTTTCAACTTGCACGTGTATTCTTAAAAATACCTGTATCAACCAAATTCTAAACAATTTAACAACTGTCTATGCATTTTTTTGTCATTAAAAAACGGAAAATTATTTAATATCGAGATGACAGGGTTGTAATTATCACTTACAGATAAATCATTACTTACCCGTCTGCACTGACCCACTATCTCATCCAATATGGCTGTCGGGTAGTCAGCGGGAGTTGTCGTCCTTAGTGTAAAATGGCGTCAACTGGAATAGCTACGGAGACTCAAAATATCGCGGTTGCATAAGCACAAGAAGTGACAAAGGCATAAAAATTGAAGGGCCCATCTCGAGAGAATGATTAATTCCGGAATTCATGTCTGACATGTGAAAACAATTTTCTTTTGTATAATATGAAAACAATACAGGTATAAACAAGTCAATGAATTTATTAGAAGAATGTTAATGAAGTTACGTAAGAGGTACATATTTATACTTTATTAAATTTAAAAAAAATTATGGAAGGTTAGGTTCATTTATTCGAAGTCACTATATATTTGTTTGTCAGGAGGAAAACTGTTTTACAATACTACATGTATTTAGAATTAAGATTTACAGAGTTCTATTATTTTGATTAATAAAGATAGTAACTTAACAATCATTCATAAATTATTTTTAAAAGTGAATTTTAATAACTAACTCTCTTTTTATTTGGATTTTTAGAATTTCACAATTGACTTTGGAAATATTTGGCACCGTTTCATCTTTTTGAAATTGGTTTTCAGGTCACCTATTGTTCACGTGAAAAATTATGTAAGTGTTCATGTTTACATTTTATTGTTCAAAACCAA
>NW_026928290.1:0-33204 GCF_032062105.1 Saccostrea cuccullata | reverse complement strand
GATCGGAAGTGATGTCATAAAAACGCTTAAAAACCTATCAAGATCGATTGATAAGCTATTACATATGAAAATTTCACGTTAATCGGCCATGCCGTTTCCAAGAAATCGCGTGCACAAAATCGGTTGGAAAAAAAAATAATAATAATAGGGAAAAAGAAACCGAAGAATAACAAGAAGGTCTTCCGTTGGAGACGGAAGACCTTAATAAGAAACAGTAGAATCACTATAAGGTCTTCCGTGAAGATGGAAGACCTTAATTATAAGAAACAGAGGAAAAACAATATGTTCCCCAACTTCGTTTTGGGAACATAATAAACAATATATCATGTGTCCAGACAATTGTCAACAATATACGTTTGGCGTTGTGTAAAATACTTGCATTTTGCCATCAGGAAAATTGCCATGAACACAGGTAAACAAAAAAATTTTACTTATGTTAACATGTAAAAAAAACTAGATTTTGGAATATTTTCAATATAGATAACTTTATGAAAAACATTGTACATAACAGATAATTTATTTGGAATGCTGAATTAAAAAAAAAAAAAAGTTTTGCACTAGTAATAAAAGCACAGGTAAACAATAATCACATTGCATCATGGCATCTCTGTTTTCATAATTCATTGATAAATAATCCTTATTTCAAATTGATTTAGGAAAACAAAAATAATTTAAATATATCATATATCATACATCATTGGATTCATAATAATTTATACTTTCTATATACATTGAAATAAATTAGATAATTATCAACTGTATTGAGTACAGTATTGCAGGTGTAAACAGGTAAACATTTTTTAAAATGACTTTGGGACACATGAAGCAGAATCACAGACTTGTAATCAGGTTATTGTTTTGCAAAATTAAATATTATGCAAAAAAAAAAAATAATAATAATAATTAAGTTGACTTTGACACTTTGGCACATCAATTAATCAAAACACATTTTGTAGAATTTATCCCTGAAGATCGGTATCTTTAGAAATTTGCACTAAAACATAGACACTAGTTATGGCATTGCATTAGAAAATAAATATGATAATAAATAATAAATAAAACTTGAACATACCAGTATTTACATGAATGCACAAACACAAATCACAGGTGATCACAGGTGTTCACAGGTAACACAAATACACATCCAATTTTCATGGATTTCACTGATCAGATCATTGATTCACATTAGAAACACTTTAGTGTTTGTCCAGAAAGCACTGTTCACACATGTGAATGTTGCACACAGCACATCCTTTGACGACTTCCTTGCGGATACCTTTGGAGTAGCAGATCTTGCAGCGTCGGCGCAGGCCATCCATACGAACATGCACGTGGGGCATCTGATTGTCATTCACATCAAAGGGGACTAAAATCTCTCGAATGCACAGTCTCTTGCGTCCACAGAAGTTTCCAATGAGGGACTCGGCAAGTTCCACAACAAAGTCATAATGGGTGTATCTCTTCCTACGGAGAACTCGGGTTGAGGATTCCTTGAATAATATGTAAGCGTTCACTCGAGCACAGTTCAGAATAAACCACAGAATGTACTTCCAGTACTTCTTGCTGGGTCTGCCACAAGCGTACTTCTTCCGCATTTGGTCATGAAGATCCACACCATTCATGTACTGGTTATAATCGGAGATCGCCTTTGGTTGAGGAATCATCTAACAGGCACGGCCAATCTGTCTCTCACATCTCACGGGGTCACTGGAGCTGTTGTTGTGTAGAACGAGCACAACGTTGTTATCGTTCCAAGTTGTGACAGATAGCGATCCTTTTTGGTAGGACACAGAGTCTCCACGCTGTGGGATCTGTCTCTTGATCACTAACTTCTTTTGCCGCAGCTGGTTTGGAATGTCCTTACGGTTTGAATTTACTGTCCCGCAGGTGTAAATGTCCTCTTCAAGCAGATCGTTAGCCAGCTGAACACCAGTGAAGAAACGGTCATGGTACACATGATGATTGAGGCCAACAATGTCACGGGTTAGGTCGTGCACTACTCTGTATCCCAGGCCATGCTGTTGTTGGATGGGGGTTCTGTCTCGCCTGCCTGTGTTGAGATGGTATTGGCTCATGTAGGATGATCTGCCATCACACCTGGCCCAAAACTTCAGACCAAACTTCTCCGGCTTATCTGGCATGTATTGTCTAAGCTCAGACCGTCCCTTGTACCCCTTCATTGCCTCGTCGATGGAAATTTCCGTGGAGTGTTGGTAAAACTTCCTAAAAGTGTCTGCTGTGTCACTGTATGCAATGGCTTCACCTTGTTGATGGGGTGATAGGTGGGCGCATCATGTGGTTCCCGTGCCGCCACTGAATTTACGTGTAAATACTGGGCCAGCTTCTCATACCTGTTGAGGGTCATGGTGTTCTTGAAACCCTGGGAACCCACAAAGTCGTTGTCTCGCCAGTAGTCGTCGTAACCATGTCGTGGACTCGCACCCATCATGATGTTCAAGCCGACGAAAGCGCGGATCTCAGGGCCAGAAGTTGTCGTCCACATCTGGTCGGTCTCCCCCTTTTCCTGCTGGATAAGAGCAGCATAACTGTTGGTTTCCCGTGCAATGTGGTCATAAATGTCCATGGGAATCAACAGCTGAAAATAATCCAGTGGTCCCGCAGTGTCTGTGTCGAAATCACGTGGAAGCCGATGTCCGGCAGGTAGGACACACCTGGGCGCACTATCGTCGGTCCCGTGGGCCAAATGCTGCCAATTATCCGGTGCTAGGTCATCATCGGAACTAAGGACATCGTCACTGCTGAATCCCGAAAACTCGGAACCAGAACTAGCCTCCAGAATAGCCATAACACGGTCGTAATCCAAATCACTGTCCGCCATTTTCTCCGTCTTCTTGTTGATTTGAATCAGGTGCGCGATCCCACAATTCCCTTCTATTTCCAGGTAAATCACGTGACTTTTCGGTATAGAAACATTACATCATCTTCTGTTTACCTATACAGGTGGTCAACAGACCGATGTTTATAGTAAACATCCCCTTTTTTACAGGTCTAATTAACAGCTGTATATACATGCGTCAAAAGTCGTCATTAAGGGTACGGCGCTAGGCGTCAAAAGTCGTCATTAAGGGGTAAAGGATTGAATGGTCTAAGGGGAAAAGAGTTAACAAATAATGTATCTCTATAGGGGGGTCTTAACTGCAAATAATGCTGTATTGTTGCTGTTGGACAAAATTGTATGTCAAGAAATTTTTGACTTTGCAGAAATGAATTTTTGCCTATTTGATCTGCTCTAGATCTATTTATTTCATTATTATTTATTTTTTAGTGTTGTGAAGTGTTCTTGGAATACTGACCTAAATTAGCATGTGCATATTCTTGTAGCTGTGGTGTATAGTTGAGATTTGATTGGTTGTTGCCATACATAAGCCAGAAATCACTGTGGATTTCCCCCCACGACATTGTTGGGTTTGATACTCTTCGTAGTCTAAATTGTTCGTCGTACTTATACCAATTATATGAACGACTGGTGCCAGGCGAATGTCTTGCAAATATTTTAGCATTTCATGGGCTTTTGCCTCACTGTGTTCAAAAACGATACTCATGTAAATCATAAAAGCTGTCATCCACTTTTCGATGCTTAACTGCGAGTTCTGTTTTCGCTTAACAAAACACAACCGGCCATTTTTTAAATGGACTTTACCTTGTGAATCAAATTCATCTAGTTCCATGGTGGATTTTAGTAAGAGAGAAAGATCTATGAATTGTCCCTCCAATATTTTCAATTTAAGTTTACCGGTATGTGGTACATGAGAAGCTATACTGTCCGCTGAGCAAGGAAGCTGATGTGGTAAATCTACCATGTGAATGATTGATTCACCCAGGGGTCGGTTGTTGGGATTCGTCTCAAATGTAAATATAAAAAATAAACAACACTGTTAAAAAGTTCACTGGGAAATGAACTTTTATTTGATCACATGACCAACTAAAAGTCCATTTCCCAGAAAACTTATTAACATTGCTATTTATTACTTAATCATATACAACAGTGATGTGATGGATATCATAGCATATATTTTATTTTCTTCACTCGTCTGTTGCTACAATGAGCTACAAACAGATTGTCATTTGTATCTATACACAGTCCCCAGGGTTTACTCAGTCTACAGTCGATGTAACGGAGGAACTGTCCGTCCTGGTCTATAATGTGGACACAGTCATTGTTATAATCAGCTGTAAGGATGTGACTCTGACTATCTGTGGTGATTCCTATTGGACGGAATGCTTGGTTTTTTAGAGCAGGAGTATGTCCAGTGTACCTATATCTCAGTTTCCCGGCCTGATTGACCACCACTACTGCTCCAGCTCTATAGTCAGCCACACAGATATCCAGGTTCTTGTTCTCAGAAATGAGTCTACCAGATAAATACAGGTGTTTACCTTTATCATCAAACTGAATGCTTTGTTTCTCTGTGGAGCCAGAATAACGGACAACTTTTGATTGTCTGTCACCATCACTGACCATGATAACCAGGAGATCACCAGAGGAGGTACTACAGACATCTTTAGGTCTCCAGTTCTGTAGTCTGATCACCTCCTCTATCTTCTCATTCTTCACAATGCTCACAGTTCTATCATTGTAATCAGTATAAACTAGATCTCCACTTTTTGTCACTGCTATATCACATGGCCAGTTCCCTGACTTGGTTGTGATTGACTTGAGTAGTGATCCCTGATTGATGCTGTAGAGATTCATGGTGTTGTTATTTCCAGTTGTACAGATTTCTTTATCATTTATACATGCCACATAGAAAAGTCGTCCATACCCAGTGTCTATGGTGGTGACAGTCTCTGGTTCATCAAGCAGCTGTTTGACTTGAGGAGAGGATCCAGCTTCTGGTGATTTCTGTATTGTCTTCATGCTGTAGCCATGTTTATCAGAGGCTAAAGAACTTGTTGACAAGTCTCCAAACATTTTATAAAGTTCTTCTCCTTGTATTTTTTCTGGAATAAATTTAGGTAAAGATGGTATTATTTTGTGTGGAATATTTCTGTATGTGTGTACTTTGGACATGACACTTAATAGTTTAGACACGTCATTGGTGTCTATTACAGTTTCCATTGAATTGATTTCATCCTTGATGTCAGACATTGTCTTCTTTAGTTCATCCAGATGTTTCTGTAGAGTTTGTAACTGTGTGTTTTTCATCTCATCAACTTCAGCTTTAAGTTTGTTGACAAGTTTGTTAATTTCTCTGTGCCATTTCTCTCCATGTTTTGTTATGGTTGTTGAGAGATCTCCATATTCCTTTTCTACCTGACTCATTCTGTTTTGTACATCAGAGGCAATGCCACGGTAGGTGGGATAAATTGTTTCATCTAATTCATTTCTTTCTTTTGTGATACTTTCTTTCTTTTCATCCAGAACTCGCAAGATGTTAGATAATTCATGACCTAAATGTAGATTAAAATCAATGCAATTGATGCAAACAGGAATGTCGCACTGTTTACAGTACATTTGACATCGTTCTTTGCTATGAGATTTACATTTAGGGTAGAGGGGAGTGGATTTTCTGTCCTTGAAGTCAACAATTTTATGAGGTTTTGAGAGATCAGCAGAAAAGTGTTCTCCCACGCAGGCCTTACACAGGTTGACAAGACATGTATCACAGTGCATCTGTACCACAGCTGTCTCACACAGGTCACATCGCTTAACATCCTGGGCACTGGTACGGGGGTCCATCTTAAGATTTTGTGACTGAAGCATAAAAAATCAATATATTTTTATTGACTGGGTGTGAGGGTAGCATATATTTTTTGGAATCCAGAACCACAATTTGCCTGAAACCATGGGTAAAAAAAAACATGTAGACAAACAAAACTTTTTGTTAATCCTGATTTCATAAATATCAATGATGAGAATTTTACTCTAAATACTAAATTCAAAATTTGAATATTATTTTATATATCTGCAGCTTGTGGGCTTTCTGCATGCTAAGTTCACCCATCTCCCTCTGCCCATCTCCTTTAGCAATTTCTTTCTAAGAACTGGTATTTTATTTTTAGGGAGAAGCAATTTTAGTGATTTAAAGAGTGCTTACTAAAGAAACTATTACAAATAATATGCAATTAATCTTTAGCGATATTTAATTTTAGCGATGTCAGAACCATCGCTAAATATTCTACTTATACGGTATTATACATTTATTGCATGATAGTGAGGGAAACATGGACTTCATTGTGCCAAGAAAATCATATCAGGGCTTCGCCCGAGGGGATTTTATTTCTTAGTAAAAGCTTGTATGTTTCCTTAACATTTTGCAATGAATTGTTTATTATACCGAAACAAGCAAAACATTTGAAATAAACATAAACTTTCAAATCCGGCACCGCTCTCAAAGTCACTTTTATTTTTTATAAAGTTACTATAAAACCCTTTGGTCAACACATTGTCATCAGTTTTGTGACGTAAACCGGGCTATTGTGACATCTACTACTATCAGGAGTTTTCGTTCAACGAATGAGAACTATATTGCGGGAAAATTCACTTGGTGTTCATGGAATATGATGAAAAGAGTGCAACGGGAAATATGAAGTTTATATATCCCAATCACGTGATAACCTAGAACCAATCAGATAACGCGTTGTGTAGACTATTTATAATGAGGTATAATAATATGTATACTGTACAAGGTGCATTGAATCTTTCAGATATGATATTTTATTTCCATGGTTAAAGCCTGTACTACTAAACTTTTAATGACTCTCAACTATTATGCGCAGAAATACTTAAAATGTTTCTTACTTGACTCCAGTAATGGCTGTCCTGTTGATCGATCTCCTATCTAAATCTATACACTCTGATCACGTGACCCCCTTACATGTGTTATCTACCTGTCAGGGGTTTATACTTCCTGGTCTAGCAGGGAATGCAAGATCTATATTATACAAATCGTTTCAATTAATGTTAAAATTCACATACTGTATACAGTAAAACAGTCTTATGGCTAGCAAAGTGGTTTTTACTTTAAAATATATTGAACACTTCCTGGACATAACAAGTTATGCTTATAATGAACTTATGCTTATAATAACTGTCTGTTCTTGTCAAAATTTAAATCTGCTTTAAGGTATGGAGAAATGATCTTGGAAGGATTAATAGATATTTAACACCCCCCCCCCACCTCCTTCTCTGAGTCATAATTTTACAGGAAAATATTAAAGGGGTGTTTAATAAGATAAAAATATGAAGCAATAGAGATACAAGATATATCAAATAAAACAGTTGTTTAAACCATAACGCCTTGGACCACAATAGGTGGTCAAAGTTAAAACAAAGACAGGATCACATTTATTTTTTACATGACAAATTGAATACAGTGCTCCCCCATTATAATTCCCCCCGTTATAATGCCACCCCCGCCTACCGCCAAAAAAAGTAAAGTCCCGATTTCTTCGCTATATAATACCCCGTTTTACCGCCATCCCCCGCCTATCGCCATCCGCCAATATATTTCAGGTACAAATCTGTCCATTACCGTTATAATCACCCCCGATAATTACCGCCAATTATATCTTCAGGGAGAGAATTTCAGTGAAAAGTCTTAAGCAATCCATCATTAATCTTCCAAGTATCAAAGTTTGGAGTAGATAATAAGTTACATACATAATTATTTGAGTAAAAATCTTTTTGAAGTCTGAATATGGCTAACCTGCCGAAATCAAGGCGCATTATCTTGGAATTGAAACAAAAACTGGAAATCATTAAATATAACGAAAAAAATCTTAAGCAAGAAATTTCTAATTATTTTATAGAACTATGAAAAATTTATGTAAAAAGACGGACTGTAATGATATTCTTCAGCTCCGCTTGTTCCTACATACGTAGAGGCCAGACAGGGACTTGAATGTTTGTTACGGCATTTAGAATTAAAAGAATCAACAATATGAAATAAACTTTTTACTGCAATTAGCTATTAAAATAAAACCATCAGAACAATCAACAATTGATATGTTTTTCAAAAAACAGGGATTTTCTGACAGGCATACGTAAGCTTTGTTATTTGTTTATTTGATATAAAGCCATTAAAATCTAGAAATATATGTAGTATATTGATAATAAATTTGTTTCAATTATTTGTGCACGTCACTTCTCTCCCCCCGATATAACGCCACCCCCGTTATAATGCCAAAATAACCAAGGTACAAATGTTGGCATTATAACGGGGGATCACTGTATATCCATATGTGACATAGATTCAAGGATAAGGTTTGAGCCACAATTTGGGATCAAAGTTTTATTGTGCAGAAATATACTGGTCAGACATACACAAGAACTAAAATTCTCTATTTTATATGGTTAATACCACATCTCAATCAACAGTTAATTATACTCTCTGCAAACAAAGTGGAGGGGAGGTATATAGGAATCACCTTATCTGTCTGTGCAAACATGTCCACTTGTATATCTTTCTTACAAATGAACATCAGAATCTACTATTATACACAAAGATTGTTGATGACCTGAGGATGTGCCATGACCTTGAACCAAGGTCATTTGGGCAAGTTCAAGGTCACTGAAAGAAACATTTCATAATTCATATCCATTCTGTATCTTTCTTATAGATAAACTTGATGAGTTCCCATATTACAATAATATTGCTTTTGACCTGAGGGTTTGTCATGACCTTGACCAAAGGTCATTTGTGCTAGTATTAGTGACTTGCCACTTTCTCTAAAAAACACAGCGGAGGGTATTTGTCCATTTTGTACAGTTTAGTTTTGACTTAGTTTTTCTTTTCTAGAAATCATTTCCATTGTAGGTTGTCATGACGATAGTTTTAGCCTTCATTCTGGAGTTGTTTTTGTTCCGTATTCAGTACAGAAGGAAACTCAAATTGGAGGACATAGATGGTAAGCTAGCAAACAATGCTAAGATTACACAGTGATTTCATAGCTTAAATTGTAACATTTAACAGCTAAGCTAGCAAACAATGCTAAGATTACATAGTGATTTCATAGCTTAAATTGTAACATTTAATAGCTAAGCTAGCAAACAATGCTAAGATTACATAGTGATTTCATAGCTTAAATTGTAACATTTAATAGCTAAGCTAGCAAACAACGCTAAGATTACACAGTGATTTCATAGCTCTAATTATAACTTAGTTATTGCTATTCAGGGCTGGCATGACCTTCATATGAAACTCACACGAATATAAAGCAAAATCTATGCTTGAGAAGGAGATGTAAAGGACCATGCATGGTATTCATACAAAAATAACACGCAATCTGTACAAACTTTGCACAAATATCATTGGAAAAGGAAAACTCATGAAAATCATGGGATCCACTTTTCCCTAATACATGTAATATTTTAATATTTAATATCCCTATATTTTAAATAAAATGTTTGAATACCAATAAAATTGTGATATTTTCTTTTCAGACCATGCCAAGCAGACGGAGCATGTGTATATCAGTGATGAAGAGAAGATGATGTGTGAGAACCCGGACTACAAATGGACCGGTCGATACATAGCTCTACAGAGAGATTCCACAGAACTACAGGTGAGCTTTAATATGTTTCGCTGTCTGTAAGTTTACCTTTCTAATTTTCTGATAACACAATTACATGCATTCAGATTTAGAAGAGAAACAGCTTAAGTTGTAATACATTTTTAACATGTTAAATAATATCTTCCTGCAAAAAAAAAGATAGTAGCTGTAGTTCATGAAAAATGATTTTTAAAGGACTAAGTTTTAAAAAAAAATCAATGTTTATTCTGAATTTGTTTTTCCAGACCCCCTACATGTACAAGGGAGAGAGACACAGGAACAAAGAAGATTTTAGTCTCAGAATGTATGGCGATGAAGTCAAGGTCAGTTGGATTAAAATTCATTTAGCAAAATTGCTACTTGTGAAATATCTCTCAAGTCATTTCCCCCCAAAATTCCTAAAAATGATTTAGTCATAAACATATTATATTTACATCCATATATTTTTTTTTTCATTTATTATTTCTTATGAAGACCATCACCATTAATTAGTGCATGAACAACACTAAGCAAGCCATGTGTGTAGTTTTCTTGGACAATGGCTGTTCTATCAGTTCTACATACAATGAGATATTCATCTTAAAAACAATAGTTAACAAAGAGCAAGAACCATCTTATGCATAAAATGGCCCTGAACTTATATCAATTAATTAACCATCAACCTCTTTCCAATTTCATATATCAAAATAAAATAGACACTTGGTGCTTTCATTTTCTATAATAAAATTTTGTTTTGAGAATCCCGGTATTGGAAAACAGGTTTGAGAAATTGCAATATTCTTGAAATTTGCAGAAAACATGCATATTTGACTAGCTTCATCAAAGAATTAAAATATGAGCACAGCCCACGATCCAAAAAATAAAACGTTTTTTGATCTTCAGAAACAGAGCTTTCATTATATATTTGCATATTTAGGATCAGAGGTTGTGCTAGCTCTTGATAAAATATTGAAAAAATGCTTCAACTTTAGGTCATTTTGAAAGGAATTTACAGGATATGAGGAAAATAATACATATTATGACGTCATAATGCATTGACTAAATGGGAAATTACATCACCTTTAATAGATACCAACACTCCAAGTGATAAATACTGCATTTGCAACCTTAACTGATCAGTTTTGATTTTTCAGAAATTCTCAGGGCCAAATAAGACCCAGAGTGGCTCTTGGTCTTTAATTTTACTTTGAATGATTTTTAATACAGATATAGATCTAGATATAAACAATGAAATGCTTTTGTTGTTTGTTTGTACGGGAATTAAATTAATACCACAGCAATTTGCAGAAAAAAATCATAGAACTGTTTACATGGGTCATGTTTTTTTTTCTGCAACATTAATTCCCTTACTTACAACCAAAGAAAGCATTTTATTATTTAAATAGATAATTTAAATGTGTTCATTTAGTACACAAAACTAGGCGTATATTCTTAAAGTTAGTGAAAATGATATGATTATTAACAATTTAGGACATTTGAACAACAGTCAATATTTTCATTGGTATTTCCTGTTCAGATTTGTTTGTTTATTGTTGTTTATTTATCATTGACAGAATTGTCTGCTAATCATTTTAATTTGTTGTTGACAAAGTTGTTTATTGTTTTTGGTGTGTTGTTGTTTATTTATTGTTGACAAAGTTGTTTGTGTTTTGTTGTTTGTATTTCATTGACAGAGTTGTCTACTTATTGTTGTTTATTTGTTGATGACAGTATTGTCTGTATATAATTGTTTATTTGTTGTTTTCTAAGTTGTTTATATATTATTGACAAAGTTGTCTGTCTATGTTTGACAGAGTAAGTTGTTTATTTTTTGTTGACAGAGTTGGTTATTTATTGTTGACAGAGCTGTTTATTTATTGTTATTTATTTATCATTGACATAGTTGTCTGCTTATCGTTGTGTACTTGTTGTTGACGAAGTTCAATGTTTATTCATCATATAAGAGTTGGTTGGTTATCATTGCTTTATTTATTTTTGACCAAGTTGGTTTATTTATTGTTGACAGAGCTGTTTGTTTATCGTTGGTTATTTATGGTTGAAAGAGTTGGTTGTTTAACATTGTTTATTAATCATTGACAGAACTGTTAATTTATCATTGTTTATTTTTTGTTGAAAGAGTTGTCCATTATCATTGTTTATTCATCATTGATAGAATTGTTTATTTGTTGTTAGCTCTACTAGTCAGAGACCAGAAGAGCTTATGCGATGGAAATGCGTCCGTCGTCCATCCGTCTGTCTGTCCGTCTGTCTGTCTGTAAACAATTTTTCAAAATGCTACTCCTCCTACAGTTTTGGTCTGATTTCAATATAACTTGGCACACAAGTAGACTACACTAAGATACATAATTCTGTATATCAGTTTTTGATTTCGATGAAAGATGTTGCCGTGGTTACTAAAAATAGAAATTTCTGTAAAATTCTTTCAAAATGCTGCTCCTCCTTCAGTTTTGGTCTGATTTCAATATAACTTGGCACACAAGTAGACTACATTAAGATACATAATTCTATGTATCTGTTTTTGTTTTCAATGAACGGTGTTGCCGTGGTTACTAAAAATAGAATTTTTTGTGAAATTTTTCAAAATGCTACTTCTCCTACAGTGTTGGTCTGATTTCAATATAACTTGGCACAAAAGTAGACTACACTAAGATACATAATTCTATTTATCGGTTTTTGATTTCGATGAAAGGTGTTGCTGTGGTTACTAAAAATAGAAATTTCTGTGAAATTCTTTCACAATGCTACTCCTCCTACAGTTTTGGTGTGATTTCAATGTAACTTGGCACACAAGTAGACTACAATAAGGTACATAATTCTGTATATTGGTTTTTTACTTCAATGAACGGTGTTGCCACAGTTACTAAAAATAGAAATTTCTGTTATATACTCTCAAAATGCTACTCCAAATACAGTTTTAGTCTGATTATAATATAATGTGGCATGCAAGTAGACTACACTAAGAACATAATGAGACTTAATCAAGGATCATATTATCCTATTTATTGCTGTTGTAAAGTTTCAATTCCCAACTGCTTAAGTACTTTTCTCTTCCTTTGCTATATAATAAGTACAAACCAGTAGAGCTTCAGTCTCGACTTCAGTTCTCGAGACTTCTGGTTTTTTATTTATTTATTATTGTTTATTTATTATTGTTTATTTATTGTTGACAGAGTTGGTTGGAGGAGGAGCAGGAGAGTCGGGAGCAGACCATTCACACGATGACAGAACTACGGAGGCGGAGTCGACCTAACGCTGACCTCGAGGACCTGGACGAGGACGTCATTCCCAGCTCCTCCTTCTCCATCCCTGTAGCTGACAACGTCCAAGAGGCGGGGCTACAGACCTAAAGGGATGGGACCACAAACCTAAAAGGGTGGAGCCACAAACCTGAAAGGGCGGGGGCCAAAACCCTTATGGGGCGGGGCCACAAATTTAGATGATTTCTAGGAGAGAAATAATTTCAATGACATTGATATGGGCCACATCACATGGTGGTCTCTGATATACTTTGAATATTTGATGTTTATTTATTGAAGTTAAACCAAAGGCAAAGTTGCTCTACTGTCCCAGGATGGGGAAAGTTTTAATCATCTGTTTTTCTGTGATCAAGTTCTAATTGTGCCAAAAAGTCTTTAATACTGCCTCCTTATGTTTCATATTCAGGAGGTATTTTAGTGTGAGTGTGTAAATATTGAATGCTTTGTATTGATCAAGAGAGAGAAGTTTTCTCATATTGAGAGGAATAAGTTTATGTCTGAAAAAAGAAAAATTCATGCCTTGTGTAAGTACAGTATTCAATCCTATTTTAAGCCTGTGTTTTTAACCTATTAACAGTAATTCTGAACGAAAATGGTCATATTTGATACTATTAGGTGATGACCATTTGATTCTGATGGGGGGGGGGGGGGGCTGGCAGATGTAGGAAATAATTCTGGAGTGGAAATAAATAATCTGTCACTGACCCCCTGATTTTGAATTTTTTACTTTTTTGCATGACTGTCATGCTTTTTTCAATGAAGAAGAAATAAAAATGATCTTACTGGAAATAAATAATTTGTCCTCCATGAAAATTAATAAGACTTGAAAAAGTTCCCCACCCATATCAGAATCAAAATGGTCATCCACTTAGGCAGTCACTTAAAACAGGGAATCAGATTCTTGCAATGTTAAGCAGATACTGCTTAAAATAATATGAAATATTCCATTGATTAGTTTGATTTTTTGTGAACACCCTCTAGAGGAAATTTTGCAGTTGCATGTATCAGAAGTTTGTTATTTACAGGTAGTTGCTATGACTTGATTGATATGTAAATGATATGATATTAATGGTTTACCATTGTTACTTTAATTTCTATAATACCGGTAATTAAATTTTAAGTATGATCTGAAAAATTAAGTGACTGGTTATGTGGTTCTCAACTTCTTATTTTATATTGCCTGGTTTTCATTATTATATTAAATTTTGTTTATTGATCATCCTTTTTTTAATGTCACATGTCATGCAATTTGCAGTGAATATTTGTTTAAAAGGAATCTTCTCAGATTTTCCTAATACTGACTTAAGTTTCATTTTAACTGTTGATCAACTTTGTATGATGATGGTCTTTTTTTAGAAACAGGTGCTAGTTTTGTTCAAATGACTTTGAATATCGGTGCTTTTAAAAGTTTGTAACTCAATGTTTCAACAAATGAAAGCTTCATTTCAAAGATTTTAATTTAGAACCATTTTACATTAGTTTATCAATTCTGATTCTGGTATCCGATTCGGTATCCTGATTTCTTTTGTACTCATTTATTGTACAATCATATAACTTGTGTTCTATAGATCACATCTTCTATCTTAAATTCTCTATTTAGATTTTAATACTGATATGTAATGTTAAAGTTTATAAGCTGGGCCTTAGGAAGTTTACTGATAACCAGGCAGTATTAAGAATAATGCAGGAATCTGGATATAAACAAGTCTGTACATTTGTATTGTATATATGGGTTTAGGGCATTAACAGTTCAGACAATCAGCAAATGAAACACAGCTATGCGGGATAGAACAGGAAAACAAAAACAAAATTTAAGGAACGAATTGAATAGCAACCCAAGTTATACTGAACAATGCTGTTTTTTTTTTTTTTTTTTTAAAGCGTGAACTGCTCCAACCCAGGTTATAGCAGTATGACTTGGGTTGCTATTTGATTCATTCCTTATAATTTAATTTTCCATCATCAAGAATAGAAAACACACAATTTCTCTCTTAAAAACGTCTTCAAAATGGTCATATTTTAAAAGTAACCTCTAGCGGATTATTAGTTCTTGACATAAGTCATCATAACTTAGGAAACCCAGGTTATACAATTTAGATTTTTTTTTATCCAATCAAATGACGCGTTACAACCAAAGTTAAATTATTCTCTGGGAATAAAATAATATATTCTTTGTCTGAATTGATTTTAATTTTCTGTGATATTAGTAGAATATTTTCTTGTTTTGGTTTATTTTTAACAATGAATTACAGACTCAATTCAAGAGACAACCAGATGCTGTATTTTCCATGACTTAATCAGTAAGAGTTTATGTTTTTGTTATACGCCCGTCTTAAGACGGGACGTATTATGTTATAGGCTTCTTGTCCGTCCGTCTGTCTAGCTGTCTGTCCGTCTGTTAGCTTTCTCGTGTCCGGCTCATAATTTTAATACTATTAGGCCTAGGATTATCAAACTTTGTCAACTGATACTTCTTGGGTAGACGGTGTGTCGCACACAAAAAGTAGGTCGCTCTGACCCTTAATAAAGATGCTATAGCCAAATATGGAAAAATCCTGTCAGGCTCATAACTAGAAAACTATTAGACCTAGAGCTTTCAAACTTGGCAAATGTATACATCTAAGGTAGAGGGTGTGTCGCGGCCTATTTCAAGGTCACTGTGACCTTTAATTAAAGTGATTTTCTTTAAAAACTAAGTCTTTTAAATTCTAAATTTCATAATCCTAAAAAATGTAAAAATATAGTTATATCCTTATTCAAAAATGTTAGATTAAGTAAAAACTTATTTTTCATTATATACTTTACAGCAATCTGTAACAAATGCTAATGCTTTGAGAGGAATTCAGTTTGTCCCATGGGTATAATTATCAAGCACTGGTCAAGAAGAATTTTGATAGCAGAAATTTGCATGTCAAATTAGAAAAAAATTAATGAGTTTGTCAGGACCTAAGAGCATCTCTACATCTGATGCAGCCGTTGTCTTAATTTATCTTTTGGGAGTTGGGCAAAAAGAAATGGCCTCATAGTTGTTTGTGTTAATTAAGAGTTCTTGATGGCTAGTCCAAATAAAGATCTTTCAATTGGTGTGATTATAATTAAAACAAATTGATGTTTTAGTGTACGTATGATTAAAACTAAATTAGTTTAAGTGTATGATTAAAACTAAGTTAGTATTGTAAAGTATGATTAATTTATCATAATTAATCAAAAAATTAACTAATTATACAAGTGTTCATTGAAAAAAAAAATTATTCAAAATTTATATATTTGCAACAAATTGCAGCCATGTCTCACTTAGAATTTTATAGTCTGAAGAATAATTTATGTTTGATCTTTTTATTAGACTGTAGCATTTCCATTATTTCGTAAAATATGCAATAAACAATCTAAAGCTGCAGATGGATATTTGTTATACTCTAACACAACCAGTTTAGAATTATATGATGTATTATTTGTCATAATCAATCCCTACACTGTAAGTCTCTTAGAGATGTATGATAAGAAATGGAAATTAGATAATTGAAATTTGTGTCAATCTGTTAATCAAGGCTACCTGATTTTCTTGCATCCTAACCAATTTATGATTATTGAACAATATTTGACGGGCGTATCATGCTGTGGCGGGGCACTTTATTTTTATGTACCTTACAGCATTGTTTTAGATGCTAAAATAGTTGGGTAGTATATTGATTTGTTTCTTAGAATAAGACGGTTCTGTTTTTCTAAATAATGAGTAAATATGAATAATTTTATGCTGTTTACACCAATTAATAAAGGCAATAAAAAGAGTATAATGTATTATTTTCAGAGTATAGCTGTAATTGTCCTTTCTAGCTCTACTGGCCGGTAACCAGAATACTTTATGCATTGGTAAGACGTCTGCCATTCATCTGTCTGTAAGCAATTTATGAAATTGCTGCTCCCCCTACAGTTTTGGTCCAATTTCAATAACAATTGGTTAAGTAAGAAAATATATTAAGATATAATTGTGTGTATTGATTTGATTTGGACGAACAGTTTTGATTTGGTTCTTAGAAATAAAATCGCTCTGAAATTTTTTCAAAACACTGTACTCTGAAAAACAATTTTGATTTAATATCAACAATATTAAGATAAATGATTTAAATTTTCTTTTTTGTTCATTTCTACAAATGATGTTGCCAACCAATTATTTAAAATAGAATTTATTACATAACTCTACTCATCCCGGTCATTTTGTACAGGTATACTAAGATCTTAACTTATATCTTGGATTTTGAAATTAAGAAAGTCATGGTTACTAAAAGTAGAAAGTTCTTTGAAATGCTTTTTGAAATCACATGTTTGTGAAATTCTTTTAAAACTCCAATGTCACAACATTTCTTTTTAGACAAGTAGGTTGTATTAAGATATCTCTTTGTTATAAAAATACACCATAAGAGATACAGTCTCGTCAGAGATATGTTTCCCCCTTTTAAATAGCTAATTATACTACAAAAAGATATCCTAAATTGTAAAAACAATAAGATGTGAAGATGGCGGCCAATGATCTTCCTCAAAGTCCGATTAAACAAAACAAATTATAAGTGGAGAAAACGGACCCCTGAAAATAAGAGGTAGGATCAGGTGCCATGGAGAAGTGATCATCCCTTGTCGACCGGTCACATCCACATGTGCCCCTTGTCATGATCGTGAAAATGGAAGATCTGTAGACAATTAAAAATAATGGCAACCTTCCAATACGTTTGAAAGATGTCAGTAAAACATTGACTAAAGAATATAATGTATATACACCAAGGTTATACTATCGATATCAGAATTTTATAAATAATCTGTCCCTGACTTCGATGTTTTCACTTTTTTGCTGGTCATACTCTTTTAGTGTAGAACAAAATAAAAAATCTGTTTTTGATCCTTCACCGACATGAAAATAAATAATGTAAATAATGTGACTTTAACCCCCCCCCCCCCCCCCTATCAGAATGACGAGGTCATCCCTGAAGGTAGTCACTTAAAGCAGAGAATCAGATTCTTGCAATTTTTAGCTCACCTGAGCCAAAGGCTCAAATGAGCTTTTCTGTTCACATTTTGTCCGTCGTCCGTCTGTCTGTCTAGCTGTCCGTCTGTCTGTCTGTCCGTCTGTAAACTTTTCACATTTTTGACTTGTTCTCAAGAACCACCGGGCCAATTTTGACCAAACTTGGTACAAAGCATCCTTGGGTAAAGTGAAAGTTAAATTGTGAAAATGAAGGACCAAGTCCCCTCACAAGGGGAGATAATCAAGAAAAGACAAAAATAGGGTGGGTCATTAAAAAATCTTCTTCTCAAGAACCACAGGGCCAGAAAAGTTGAAACTTATGTGGAAGCGTCCTGGGGTAGTGTAGATTCTAAATTGTTAAAATCATGACCCCCGGGGATAGGGCGGGGCCACAATGGGGAATAAATTTTTACAATGTTGAATCAAAGCATCCTATGGTAGTGTAGATTTCAAATTGTTTAAATTATGATCAGTTGGGTAGGGTGGGGCCACAATATGTATCACAAGGGGGAAATCTGGTAAAGAACAGAATGTTCAAAGATTCTCAGGTGAGCGATGTGGCCCATAGGCGTCTTGTTTAATTCATTATATTAAATAGATACTGCTTAAAATACCTGACAGTGTATGAAATATTCCATTAATTATTTCGATTTTGTCAACACCCTCTAGAGAAAATTTTGCAGTTGCATATATCAGAAGTTTGTTATTTACAGATAGTTGCTATGAAAGACTTGATTGATATGTACATGATATGATATTAATGATTTTCCATTTTTTTATATTCAGTTAATTCATAACAATTAACTTACAGTTTTATCTGAAAGGTTCTGAATTTATTATTTTATATTGCTTAGTTTTCATTATTAAATATGTTTATTAACCATCATTTTTTTGTTATACATCATGCAATCTAAAGTGAATATTTGTTAAAAAGAAATCTAAGATTTTCCTGATTTTCCTAATGCTTAATTAAGTTTTATTTTTACTGATGATTAACTTTATTAGATTAACATCAACTTTTTTTAGAACCAGGTACTAGACTGTTTTGTTCAAATTTGTTCAAATGACTTCGATTATTGGTGCTTTCTACAGTGTGAAACTCAATGTTTCAACAAATGTAAGCTTCATTTCAAAGATTGTAATTTAGAACCATTTTACATTAGTTTATCAATTCTGATTCTGGTATATCATTCTGAGTCCCGATTTCTTTTGTACTTATTAATTGTACATGTAACTTGTGTTCTATAGATCATGTCTTTTATCTTAAATTCTCTATTTAGATTTTAATACAGATATGTAATGTTAAAGTTTATAAGCTGGACATTAGGAAGTTTACTGATAACCAGGCAGTATTAAGAATATCACAGGAATCTGGATATAAACAAGTCTGTACATTTGTATTGTATATATGGGTTTAGGGCATTAACAGTTCAGACAATCAACAAATGAAACACAGCTATGCGGGATAAAACAGGAAAAAAAAACAAAATTTAAGGAATGAATTGAATAGCAACCCAAGTTATATTGAACGATGCTGTTTTTTAAAAAAAAGCGTGAACTGCTCCAGCTGAGGTTATAGCAGTATAACTTGGGTTGCTATTTATTTCATTCCTAATAATTTAATTTTCCATCATCAAGAATAGAAAACACACAATTTCTCTCTTAAAAACGTCTTCAAAATGTTCATATTTTAAAAGTAACCTCTAGCGGATTATTTGTTCTTGACATAAGTCATTATGACTTAGGAAACCCAGGTTATACAATTTAGATTGATTTTTAATCCAATCAAATGACGTGTTACAACCAAAATTAAATCATTCTCTGGAAATATTATATTCTTTGTCTGGATTGATTTTAATTTTCTGTGATTATAAGTAGGATATTTTCTTTTGGCTTATCTTTAACAATAAACATGATAAACTACAGACTTCATTTCAAGAGACAACCGGACGCTGTGCATTCCATGACTTAATCAGTAAGAGTTTATGTTTAATCATTAAGAGTTTTATGTTGTTGTTTTTATGTACCTTACAGCATTGTTTTAGATGCTAAAACAGTTGGGTAGTATATTGATTTGTTTCATAGAATACAACAATTCTGTTTGTCTAAATATGAATAATTTTATGCTATTTACACCAATTAATAAAGGCAATAAAAAGGAGTATAATGTATTATTTTCAGAGTATAGCTGTAATGGTCCTTTCTAGCTTTACTGGCCAGAAACCACAAGAGCTTTTGCATTGGTAAGACGCCTGCCATTCATTTTGCTGTAAGCAATTAATAAAATTGCTGCTCCCCCCACAGTTTTGGTCCAATTTCAATAACAATTGGTAAAGGAAGAAAATACATTAAGATATAATTCTGTGTACTGATTTGATTTGGATGAACAGTTTTGACTTGGTTCTTAGAAATAAAATTGCTTAGAAATTACTTCAAATCACTGTACTCCGAAAAAAAATTTTGATTAATATCAACAATATTAAGATGAATGATTTTTTTTATTTTTTCACTTCTACAAATGATGTTGCCAACAGTGAACTAATTATTCAAAATAAAAGTTCTTACAAAACTCTACTCATCCCGGTCATTTTGTACAGGTATACTAATTAAGATCTTAACTTATTGGATCTTGAAATTAAGAAAGCCATGGTTACTTAAAGTAGAAAGTTCTTTGAAATGCTTTGTGAAATCACATGTTTGTGAAATTCTCTTAAAACTCCACTGCCTCAACATTTCTTTTTAGACAAGTAGGTTGTATTAAGCTACTGGTATTTCTGCTATAAAAATACACCATTAGAGATAATCTCGTCAGAGACATGTTTCCCCCTTTTTAAACACTAATTATATTTATATAAAGATATCCTTAATTGAACAAGAAATAAAATGTTAAGATGGCGGTCAATGATCTTACTCAAAGTCCGATTAAACAAAACATATTATAAGTGGAGAAAACGGACCTCTGAAAACTAGAGGTAGGATGAGGTACCATGGAGAAGTGATCATCTCTTGTCGACCGGTCACGTCCACCTGTGCCTCTGGTCATGATCGTGAAAATGGAAGATCTGTAGACAATTGAAAATTATGGCCATCTAATAATACGTTTGAAATATGTCAATCAAACATTGACTAAGGAAAAGAATGTAATTTACACACAAGGTCATACCATCGATATTAGAATTTTCCAAATGTTGACGTTGATGATGATGAAATTGCTGTCATCCTGTTTATCACAATGTTTGCATGACTTGCATGTGCGGGAATGTGTGTCATTTATATACAACAAAAACAATAGGGGCCTACTATTGATCCCTATGGCACTCCTGGTGTGACAGGTAAGACATCAGAATAAATTGGTTGGTGGGGAAGGGACAGAATTATCAAAATAATTTAACTTGTATACATATCGATGTACCTTTAAATTGATTATCTTTGCAGAAACACCGGTGTAGAAATTTTCTACAAGTTTAGCAAAAACAGCAACAGTCTGGGATATTATTACCTCAATAATTTCAGTAATGTACTCATATTTAGAAGTTTGTATTCAGTAAAATCAACAGTCTTGGATATTATTACCTCAATGGTTTCAGTAATATACTAATATCTGGGGTATGTATTCAGTAAAATTAACAGTCTGGGACATTATTACCTCAATGGTTTCAATAATATCCTGATATCTGGAGTATGTATTCAGTAAAATCAACAGTCAGAGATATTATTTCCTCAATGACTTCAGTAATATATTCATATCTGGAGGTTTGTATTCAGTAAAATTAACAGTCTGGGACATTATTACCTCAATGGTTTCAGTAATATCCTGATATCTGGAGTATGTATTCAGTAAAATCGACAGTCTGGGATATTATTATCTCAATGGTTTCAGTAATATACTCATATGAGGTGGTAAGTATTTTCAGTAATATAAGTTACATTTTTCAAAATTTACTCCTTTAAACGGGGTTTATTAAATTTACAATGCAGTGGTGCCTCATTTATCAGGACTCTTTAGTTCCTAGTCAATTTGTCCAGATATGTGAAGCGTCCGGATATCTGAATTACAAGTTAAACAAGACAAAATAAGTTTTAAAAAATCCGTTCCGATGAAAAGTCGTCCGGATACTGAAGCATTCGGATATGTGGCGTCCGCATCTCTGAAGGTCCACTGTATACCATGTGTTGTTTCTCATTCATTCAATAAAAGCCTTTCTAGCTCACTCAACGTTTTTTATGCTCTGATATTGATGTAATAATCTCTGTAACATAATTAAGGACCTAAAATTTGAAATATGAATTTATTCACCTTATTTGGTATCCTCTATTGTAGTGACTTTAATTGAGCTTACAGTGGTCAACAACTGGTTCATAATAATAGTAAGTCATTCAAGAAATCGGAAAGAATATTTCATAATTTATTGCTGGGAACTATGTCCTATGAGATAAGAAAATCAAAAACAATTGATCAGGTTTCTAACTAGAAGACAGTCATAAAGGCATTTTAATAATGTTCTCCTGAAAAAGCTGCTAATTCCAAGTACATCAGATAGAATTGTAATGGTCTACATAATGTTTTTTTTTTTGCTGTTTATAGGAAGGATTCGCTCATCACACAGGAGAAGTGTCCCAGACATTCTTCATGACATTCTACATTGTTATGATGGTAAGTATACCCAAAATCAAATGTCATCTTTATGACATTCTACATTGTTATGATGGTAAGTATACACAAAATTATATGTCATCTTTATGACATTCTACATTGTTATGATGGTAAGTGTACACAAAATTATATGTCATCTCATCTTAATGGTGTTCTACATTGTTATGATGGTAAGTATACACAAAATTAAAATGTTATCTCATCTTCATGACATTCTACATTGTTATGATGGTAAGTATACACAAAATTAAATGTCATCTTCATGACATTCTACATTGTTATGATGGTAAGTATACCCAAAATTAAATGTCATCTCATGAAGTTCTACATTGTTATGATGGTAAGTATACACAAAATTAAATGTCATCTTCATGACATTCTACATTGTTATGATGGTAAGTATACACAAAATTAAATGTCATCTTCATGACATTCTACATTGTTATGATGGTAAGTATACACAAAATTAAATGTCATCTTCATGACATTCTACATTGTTATGATGGTAAGTATACACAATATTAAATGTCATCTCATCTTCATGATATTCTACATTGTTATGATGTTCTACATTGTTATGATGTTCTACATTGTTATGATGTTCTACATTGTTATGATAGTACGGGTAAATCATTAGATGTCATCCCATCCTTGATGGTTAACAAGATTATAAAGGATTTGGTGAACCAATGTTAAAGAAAAGTTATCCCTTTCATTCTGGAAAAAAGAGAACCTCCAAGGCCATCGTAAATATCATTCTTTGATTTCAGTAATGACATAAATATGCAATTATATTGTACTACAAAATTGCAGAGTTAAAAGCATCACACAAGAGAATGTGAAAATCCATTTGTCCCATGGGAATTAGTGCTAGGCATGCTTATATAATTTTTATACATCTGTCTGTTGCATCTGTCTACTTTTTTTCTATTATGTAAAGCTTTGAAACAAATTAAGAAAAAATCTTTGTTTTCAACAAATTGACATAGATATGCCTTTTCTATTGTACAAAGTGCATTTACCGAGCATTTAGCATAAATCCATTCGTCCCTTGTAAGTAATGAGTGGACATGCATCCAGTTAAAGATTAGATAATGACTTTAGTGTGGCAAGCTGTTCAGGCAGCTATGATCAAGCATGTCTTATCAAGTATATCTTTTGAGAATTTGGCAGAAAGAAATAAAGATCTCTGTTGTACATGTATTAAATCTCTTAATTGTAATTTATGTCTGTCAAAATGGATAGTTACCATGGTTATTGGAACCAGTCTTCTATATTTAAAAATGAATTTGATATATAGGTATCAAGATTAATTTGATTTTGTATAATTAAATATGATTTATTTTCAAACAAACAATTTGCTGTGTCATGTGGCACAAAGATGACGGGGAGTTGCATTATTTTTCATTTTAAGTATTGATGCATTAGGCTGCACTTAAGTTTCATTTGTAAAAAATATAATGAGTATATTTTCACTCTAGTGTGTAAACAAATTGTGAACACCAGGTCCTCTTAGATCTGGAAAACATTAGTGATTTCAATTGGTAACTTCTCTGAAAAATCCAGCGGGGGTATTTGTCCCCTCTGGCTCTAATGATTACTGCATACAGGGTTATTTTCACAGTTTTAAACTTTCTTACAAATTTGCCCCGCTTGAAATTCGCCCAGTCCCAGTTCTGTTTAAGAATTTATACTGTGTTCTCTAAATTCGCCCCATTTAAAATTGGCCCACTCGTGACAAGGGCGAAAATAAAACGGGGGCAAAATTTTCCCTGTATTCAGTATATACTGCAATCGAATTAATGCATTGAAATCTGTTCTCTGGTAATAATCATAGATTTATGATGGGCAAGGGTACCTTTTCCAAAGTTATTAAATATTTGTCCCTAGGGTCAAGAGTTCCTGTGGCGTGATGCACTACTGATTATATAGTGGAAATGCATTTTTTTGTTCCTCTTATCTTCCTCAGGGTATAACATCTAAGTAAGCAATCCATGTTAAATGTATAATTATGATTAACTGTGGTGCTTCTTTCAAAATTGTAAATTTCATGGCCTCTGATTTAAGGATAAATAACACAAACAAACTTTTTTTCAGAAATCAGTATTATTTCCCATAGATTTACATTTAAATTGACAACCTGAATAATGAGTGGGAGAATTTATAAGATTTTGTCATAAAGTTAAAAAATTATGCAAAATTTTGTATGGAATTATATAAAAGGCAAAATACAATCTCAAATCTAAGCACCAAGGAAAACCTACGATTTCTTTATATTTCAGGGATTTATTATTTATATCAATACAAATCAAAATCAGTCAAAAAATTTATATCAACCCGCGCATCCATTTTTTGTTTGTGGTAAGTACCCTTAAAACAGGAATAAAATTCAATTGGTAGAAAGTTGTTGCATGAGACTCAGGTGACCTATAAGGCCCAATGGCCTCTTGTTACACTAAAGCCTTTAATGAAACAATGAAAACCATTTTAATAAGTATATATTATAAATCTCTGTTGCTAGTTTGAAGTTTCACAAATTTTCTGTGAACATTCATTATTTTTTTAATGATAATACGTGCATTGATAAAAGAGTGAAATGTGTATTATTGCAAGATTCCATAGTTTACCATACTGATTCATCAACAATGTTACATACATCATTAATTATAGAGAATACAGCAGTGATGGATATCATTGCAGATACTTTATTTTCTTGACTTGTCTGTTTCTGAATTGAGCAACAAACAGATTGTCATTTGTATCTATACACAGTCCACAGGGATTACTCTGTCCACAGTGTATGTAACGGAGGAACTGTCCATCCTGGTCTATGATATGGACACAGTCATTTATGATATCAGCTGTAAGGATGTGACTCTGACTGTCTGTGGTGATTCCTCGCGGACTGAATGGTTCATTCTTTGGAACAGGAGTATGTCCAGTGTACCTGAATCTCAGTTTCCCGGCCTGACTGACCACCACTACTGCTTTAGCTTTATAGTCAGCCACACAGATATCCAGGTTCTTGTTCTCAGTTATGTCTTTACCAAATAAATACAGGCGTTTACATTTATCATCAAACTGAATGGTTTGTTTCTCTGTGGAGCCAGAGTAACGGACAACTTTTGATTGTTTGTCATCATCACTGCTCATGGTAACCAGGAGGTCACCAGAGGAGGTACAACAGACACCGCGAGGTCTCCAGTTCTGTAGTCTGATCACCTCCTCTATCTTCTCATTCTTCACAGTGTTCACAGTTCTATCATTGTAATCAGTATAAACTAGATCTCCACTTTCTGTCGCTGCTAAGTCAAATGGTTCCTTCCCTGACTTGGTTGTAACTGACTTGAGTAGTAATCCCTGATTAATGCTGTAGAGTTTCATGGTGTTTCCACTTGTCCAGATTTTTTCATCACGCATACAGGCCACATAGTAAAGTTTTCCATACCCAGTGTCTATGGTGGTTACAGTCTCTGGTTCATCAAGCAGCTGTTTGACTGGAGGTGTGGATCCATCTTCTGGTGATTTTTGTGTTGTCTCCATGCTGCATCCATATTCATCTGATGTTGGAGAACTTGATAAGTCTCCAAACATTTTATTAAATTCTTCTCCTTGTATTTTTCCTGGAATGAATTTAGGTAAAGATGGTATTATTTTGTGTGGAAGATTTCTGTATGCGTGTACTTTTGACATGACATTCCATAGTTTAGACATATCATTGGTGTCTATTGCAGTTTCCATTGAATTGATTTGATCCTTGATGTCAGACATTGTCTTATTTATTTCATCTAGTTGTTTCTGTAGAGTTTGTAACTGTGTGTTTTTCATCACATCAACTTCAGCTTTAAGTTTCTTGACAAGTTCGTCAATTTCTCTGTGCCAGTCCTCTCCATGTTTTGTTATGGCTCTTGAGAGATCTCCGTATTCCTTTTCTAATTGACTCATTCTGTTTTGTACATCAGAGGCAATGTCCTGGTAGGTTGGGTAAATTGAATCATTTAATTCATTTTTTTCTTTTATAATCATGTCTTTCTTTTCATCCATAACTCGCAAGATTTTAGATAATTCATGACCTAAATGTTGATTAAAATCAACACAATTGATGCAGACAGGAATGTCACATTGTTTACAGTACATTTCACATCGTTCTTTGTCATGAGATTTACATTTAGGGTAGAAGGGAGTGGATTTTCTGTCCTTGAAGTCAACAATTTTGTGAGGTTTTGAGAGATCAGCAAAAAAATGAACTCCCACACAAGCTACGCACAGGTTGACAAGACATGTATCACAGTGCATCTGTACTACAGGGGTCTCACACAGGTCACATCGCATCACGTCCTGGGCACTGGCACGGGGGTCCATCATGAAATTTTAAGACTGAAGCATAAAATAAATTCAATATAATATATATTTATTGACTGGGTTTGAGGCTAGCATACATTTTTGTTGGATTCCAGAACAACAGTTTGCCTGAGGTCATAGGTAGATAAACATGTCAACAAAACAAAGTATCATATTATGTACTGTACAAAGATCATTGAATCTTTCTGGTTTCATATTTTATTGCCATGGTTAAAGCCTGTACTACTAAACTTTTAATGAACCTTACATGTTGTAGAAGAAATAGTAATTAAAATGTTTCTTACCTGACTTCAGTAATGGCGGCCGCCCTGTTCATCGATCTCCTATCTATCTCTATACACTCTGTTCACGTGACCCACTTACCTGTGTTGGTGTTTATACTTCCTGGTCTAGATGGGAATTTAAATACCTCAAATGCAAGATCTATTTTATATTCATTTCGATCATTTCATACGAATTTAGATAAAAAATTTTATTTTAAAAATTTGGGAAATTTCTTTTTGTAATATTATATGAATATGTATTAAGAAAGCATTGATTTTTGCATCAAATTTTTTAAAAATTTTGTATTTTCTTTTTAATACTCACAAGAAATTATATGAATGTAGTTGATACGTAAATTTTAGAATAAATAACTTTAAAGTGCTGTGAATTTAGAAAACATAATGACAGATTTTGAAAAACAGTTGCTATACTACTTATTTAAAGTTAAAATTCAAATATTGTATACAGTAAAACAGGTAAGCTATATATTTTACCCCCCTTCTGAAGGAGAGGGGGGTATCCTGTTTTACCCTTGTGTGTCTCAGCAGTTTTCTCAGCAACTACTCATCAAAGATGCTTGAAATTTACACACAATCTTCTCTGACGCATGCCATATAGTGGGATACATTTTTGTTCAAATCCGATGTCAACTTCCTGTTCGTCTGTGCATCTGTAGGTTTCATACATAACAAATTTTTGTCGCAGTTTTTTCAGCAACGACTCATTGTAGATGCTTGAAATTTTCACACAATTTTTCCCTGATGCATGCCATATGGTGGGATACCTTTTTGGTCAAATTCGATGTCAACTTCCTGTTTGTCTGTGCGTCTGTTTCATACACAACAAATTTTCTTCACAGTTTTCCCATTTACTATTCATAGCAGATGTTTGAAATTTTAGTACACTCTTTGTTGAGGCATACCATATGGTGGGATTAATTTTGATCTAAATTTGATATGAATTTTTCTGTTCATCTACCTGTAATTGAACTTGTGTTTATAAACATGATAGTGTTTATTTACATTAGAGCGGGGGTATTACTAGTGAGCATTGGCTCACAGATTTCTTGTTTTACTTTACAATATATTCAACACTTCATAGACATAACAAGTTATGCTTATAATGTAGCAAAACTGTCTGTTTCTGTCACTTTGTTATAAGTCTGCTTTACTGTATGCAGAACTTGGATGGAATAATAAAGATATATTTCACCCCCCCCCCCTCTCTTTTTCATTTATTTATCTAATTTAATAAGATAAGAATATAAAGCAACAGAAAAATATCAAATCAAAAGTCAACCTTCTTCTAAAAAATTAAAATGCCACCTTCTCTCAAAAACCCTGTGGGGAGTATTTGTCCATTTTGAACAGTTCTAGTTTTGACCAAGTTTTTCTTTTCAAGGTTGCCATAACAATTATTTCCATTGTATGTTGTCATGACGATAGTTTTAGCCTTCATCCTGGAGTTGTTTTTGTTCCGTATTCAATACAGAAGAAAACTCAAACTGGAGGACATAGATGGTAGGCTAGCAAACAATGCTAGAATAACATAGTGATTTCATGGCTTTAATTGTAACATTTAAGTGATTGCTAAGCTGACAAACAATTCTAGGATACACATTGATATCATAGCTAGGATATACAGTGATTTCATAGCTTTAATGCTAGGTTACACAGTGATTTCATAGCTTTAATGCTAGGATACACAGTGATGTCATAGCTAGGATACACATTGATTTCATAGTTAGGATACACATTGATATCATAGCTAGGATATACAGTGATTTCATAGCTTTAATGCTAGGTTACACAGTGATTTCATAGCTTTAATGCTAGGATACACAGTGATGTCATAGCTAGGATACACATTGATTTCATAGTTAGGATACACATTGATTTCATAGCTAGGATATACAGTGATTTCATAGCTAGGATACACATTGATTTCATAGCTAGGATACACATTGATTTCATAGCTAGGATATACAATGATTTCATGGCTTTAATGCTAGGATACACAGTGATGTCATAGCTAGGATACACAGTAATTTCATAGTTAGGATACAAATTGATTTCATAGCTTTAATTATAACTTTTAAGTGATTGCATGAACTTCATATGAAATTTGAAAATCTATGCTTGAAAAGGAGATGTAAAAGAGCATGCTTGATATTCACAAGAAAAGAACATGCGACCTTCACAAAAAAAATTTGCACAAATATCAAAATAAAAACAATAAAGCCTCAAAATCAATGAAGTTTCTTTTCCCCGAGTATATTTAAAAAGAGACATTTGAATACCAGTAAAATTGTGATATTTTCTTTTCAGACCATGCTAAGCAGACAGTACATGTGTACATCAGTGATGAAGAAAAGATGATGTGTGAGAACCCAGACTACAAATGGACCGGTCGATACATAGCTCTACAGAGAGATTCCACAGAACTACAGGTGAGCTTAAATATATTTTGTTGTCTGTAAGTTTACCTTTCTGATTATCTGACAATTACATACATTCAAATTTAGCAGTGAAACAGCTTAAAATGTGATACATTTTTAAAATGTTAATTTAATATTTTCCGGTAAAAAGTAGTAGATGTTGTTCATGAAAATTAATTTTTAAAGGACTAAGTCTTAAAAAAATTACAGATCATAGTATAGAAGTACAACGTTTATTCTGACTTTGTGTTTCCAGACCCCCTACATGTACAAGGGAGAGAGACACAGGAACAAAGAAGATTTCAGTCTCAGAATGTATGGGGATGAGGTCAAGGTCAGGTGGATTAAAATTCATTCAATAGCATTGACAGAATTTTTCTGCTAATCATTGTATATTTGATGTTGACTAAGATGTTTATTTATTGTCAGCAGAATTTTCTGCTAATCATTGTATATTGGACGTTGAGTAAGTTGTTAATTTGTCTTTGACACAGTTTTTTTTCAAAAATTTTTTTTTATCGTTCACAAAGTTGTCTGTTTGAATCCATGTTAGCTCACCTGAGCCGAAGGCTCAAGTGAGCTTTTCTGATCAAAATTTGTCCGTCGTCCGTCTTCTGTCGTCGTCGGCGTAAACTTTTCACATTTTCATCTTCTTCTTAAGAACCACTGGGCCAATTTCAACCAAACTTGCCACAAAGTATCCTTAGGTGAAGGGAATTTAAGTTTGTTTAAATGATGGGCCATGCCCTTTTCTAAGGGGAGATAATTATGAATTAGTGAAAAATTAATGACATTTTAAAAAATTCTTCTCAAGAACCACTGGGCCAAGAAAGATGAAACTCAAGGGAGCATCCTCAGATAGTGTAGATTCAAGATTGTTCAAATCATGACCCCCGGGGTAGGGTAGGGCCACAATGGCCTTCAAAGTTTTACATAGGAGTGTATAGGAAAAATCTTTAAAAAAATCTTCTCAAGAGCCACTGAGCCAGGAAAGATGAAACTCAAGTGGAAGCATCCTCCGGTAGTGTAGATTCAAGTTTGTTCAAATCATGACCCCCAGGGGTAGGATTGGGCCACAATGGCTGATCAAATTTTTACATAGGAATTTATAAAGAAATTGTCTTCTCAAGTACTTCAAAGCAATGATTAGTGATAGTATAGGAAGAAAATGTTTTTAAAAAATCTTTTTATCAATTTTTTTTATCAAGAACAGCAAAGTCATATGCTGTATTAATATGAAGGCATTCTAAAGTAGTATTAAATTCAAGCCCCCCCTTTCAATAAACTTTTCAGTTCTGATATGATTTGTTTTTTCCTAGCAGATATGCTCAGGTGAGCGATGTGGCCTCTGGGCCTCTTGTTTATTTTATCATTTACAATGACAAAATTGTCTGTAAATAATTGTTTATTTGTTGTTGACTAACTTGTTTATTTATTTTTGACAGACTTGGTTTTTAATTGTTGTTTATTTGTGGTCTACAGAGTTGATTGTTTATTGTTGTTTATTTATCGTTGACAGAGTTGGTTGTTTTATTATCGTTGATTTATCATTGACAGAGTTGTTGTTTTTTTTATCGTTGACAGAGTTGGTTGTTAATTGTTGTTTATTTGTTGTAGACAGAGTTATTTATTTATGGTTGACAGAGTTGTTTGTTTATTGTTTTTTATTTATCATTATAGAGGTGGTTGTGTTGATTGTTGTTTATTTATCATTGACAGAGTTCTTCATTTATCGTTGATAGAGTTGTTTGTTTATCATTGACAGAGTTGTTTATTTATTGTTGTTTATTTATCGTTGTTTATTGTTGTTTATTTAACATTGACAGAGTAGTCTATTATCATTGGTTATTTATCATTGACAGAGTTGTTTGTTTTTGTGTATTTATTGTTGTTTATTTATAGTTGACAGAGTTGGTTGGAGGAGGAGCAGGAGAGTCGGGAGCAGACCATTCACACAATGACAGAACTCCGGAGGCGGAGTCGACCTAACGCTGACCTCGAGGACCTGGACGAGGACGTCATTCCCAGCTCCTCCTTCTCCATCCCTGTAGCTGACAATGTCCAAGAGGCGGGGCTACTGACCTAAAGGGGCAGGGCCACTATCCTAAAGGGGTGGATTCACAAACCTAAAAGAGAGGGGGCCAAAACCATAATGGGGCGGGGCCACAACTTTAGATGATTTTTAGGAGAGAAATGATTTCAATGACATTGATATGGGTTGCGTCACATAGTGGTCTCTGATCTACTTTGGATATTTGATGTTTATTTATTGAAGTTAAACCAAAGGCAAAGGTGCTCTACTGTCCCAGGATGGGGACAGTTTTATTCATCTTTTTTTTTCTGTGATCAAGTTCAAATTGTGCCAAAAAGTCTTTAACATTTCATTTAACGCTGCCTCCTTATGTTTCATATTCAGGAGGTATTTTAGTTTGAGTGTGTAAGTATTGAATGCTTTGTATTGATCAAGAGAGAGAAGTTTTCTCATATTGAGAGGAATAAGTTTGTGTCTGAGAAAAGAAAAATCCATGCCTCGTGTAATTACAGTAGTAAATCCTATTTAAAGCCTGTGTTTTTGAGCAACCTATGAACGGAAATTATAAAATAGTCAAATTTGATACTATTAGGGGACGACCATTTGATTCTGAGGGGAGGGGGGGCAGATGTTGGAAATAATTCATCTGCCCTCCAAAATGTTGAAAATAAATAATCTGTCCTCAACTGGAGTGGAAATAAATAATCTGTCCCTGACTTCGATGTTTTCACTTTTTTGCTTGTCATACTCTTTTAGTGAAGAACAAAATAAAAAATCTGTCCTTGATCCTTCAGCGACATGAAAATAAATAATGTAAATAATGTGACTTTAAAACACCCCCTATCAGAATAAAGATGGTCATCTCTATAGGTGGTCAATACAAGCAGGGAATCCGATTCTTGCAATTTTTTTTATTATATTAGATGCTGCTTAAAATACCTGTATGAAATATTCCATTGATTATTTTGATTTTGTCAACACCCTCTAGAGAAAATTTTGCAGTTGCTTATATCAGAAGTTTGTTATTTACAGGTAGTTGTTATGAAAGACTTGATTGACATGTAAATGATATGATATTAATGCTTTTCCATTTTTACTTTTCAGTTAATTCGTAATAATTAACTTACAGTTTTATCTGAAAAACTAAGTAACTGGTTCTCAACTTCTTATTTTATATTGACTGGTTTTCATTATTAAATATGTTAATTGACCTTGTTTTTTTAATGTTACACACCATACTATTTGCAGGTAATAGATCTATATGTTAAAGGGAATCATCTAAGATTTTCCTGATTTTCCTAATGCTGAATCAAGTTTCATTTCAACTGTTGATCAACTTTGTATGATGGTCTTTTTTTTTTTAGAAACAGGTGCTTGTTTTGTTCAGATGACTTTGAATATTGGTGCTTTCTACAGTGTGTAACTTAATGTTTCAACAAATGAAAGCTTCATTTCCAAGATTGTAATTTAGAACCATTTGACATTTGTTTATCAATTCTCATTCTGATATCTCATTCGGTATCCTGATTTCTTTTGTACTCATTTATTGTACATATAACTTGTGTTCTATAGATCATGTCCTCCATCTTAAATTCTCTATTTAGATTTTAATACAGATATGTAATGTTAAAGTTTATAAGCTGGACCTTAGTAAGTTTACTGATA